>NC_091829.1:103043193-103343193 GCF_038994185.2 Dermacentor albipictus | reverse complement strand
CTAAGCACAAGTTCAGCACGTCCTACCACCCACAGACCAACGGCCTCACAGAGCGCCTCAACCGGACCATCACCGACATGCTATCCAAGTACGTTGTGACCGACCACCACGACTGGGATCTTCACTTACCATATGTGACGTTCGCGTATAATTCATCGCGTCACGACACCGCCGGCTATTCACCATTCCATCTCCTACATGGCCGAGAACCCGCGTTGCTCTTAGACACTTTGTTGCCCTCGGCCACACGTTCAGCCACTGAATACGCCCGCGACGCGATCGCCAACCACGCACGCCAGCTCGCCGGCACCCATGTCAAGGCCTCGCAGGAGCATCAGAGACGCCTATATGATTGCCACCATCGCGACGTACACTTTACTCCGGATTCTCTGGTCACCCATTCGACGTGTGGGCCTTTCTGAAAAGTTGCTGACGCACTACACTGGCCCATACCGTGTGGTGCGACAAGTGACCGATGTCACGTATGAAGTCATCCCCGCCGACCTGTCAGCGTCATCGTCGGCTGCAAGTGACATCGTTCACGTGGCAAGACTAAAGACATACCACACACCTTTCACCGCAGATGTGTAGATTAAGCACCGGACCCGCCGTGGTTGCTCAGTGGCTATGGTGTTGGGCTGCTGAGCACGAGGTCGCGGGATCGAATCCCGGCCACAGCGGCCGCATTTCGATGGGGGCCAAATGCGAAAACACCCGTGTGCTTAGATTTAGGTGCACGTTAAAGAACCCCAGGTGGTCAAAATTTCCGGAGTCCTCCACTACGCGTGGCTCATAATCAAAAAGTGGTTTTGGCACGTAAAACCCCAAATATTATTATTATTATTAGATTAAGCACCGGGACGGTGCTTCTATTGCCTGGGGTGATGCTACGGGACAGCCGCCACAGTGTGGCAGCACTGAGGAGAAAGAAGACGACGTGGCCCCCGCTTGATATAGCGTCGTCATCTTTGCCAACGTTGGTCTACGTGTATATATTGTCACGTGGTCGTGACGTCAAAGAACACAGTAGCAGTACTGTGAAAGACAAAACTAGCTTTTATTGGGCGAACCTGTGCCATAGAGAAAGAAATTTCAACAAGAGCGGACACTCCCATAGAGCCCAGCGGCCGAATTGACTGTAGCGCACCAAGCGGATGTTGACTTCTTCCGGTTTCGGTTTCGGGCGCGCGCGTTTTGAACACCAGTTGGTACACGCCGCGCCGGCTCCGCTGCTCGGCATTCTTTTTTTTCCCCCACTTCTGCTGCACCTCGCGTTGCCTTGGCGTGGAATCGTTTCATTATTAAGTAGAAATGATTGCGATTGACCTTTACAAGACTGCGCCGAATCTGTCAGCTGCAATTTCATAAAGAAAATGAAAGACGTTTTCTGAAATGATGAAATGTTTATTTTGCTGTATATAAATGCTCGTTCCGGGCTTCTTCTGCATTCATCCAAAGTTGTGGCACCAGGTAAGCAGCAGTCGTTGCCGTACGATGCTCCACCGGATTCCATCAGCTGAAAGAAAGTGAATTACAAGCATGTATCATTTCGGTATATTGACCTAACAGGAGTATTGCGTGTAGAGGCGAAACGTTCGTAAGTGGTGAATGAGCGGCATTACAGATAAATTCACTTTTAGGTACATTTCGCAGCAAGGACTCCTCCCAAACAATGCCATAAAATCAGAACATCCTATTTTCAGGCACCCCTCCTTTCCCGGGCATTATTTCCTGCACTTTAAGTGCACAAATACACGGGTGACTGCGCGTTTCCAAAACAACTTGGCCTCAGTCGACACGATGGTACGCCAAGTACACAAAGGTGGCTACAACACAGGCTCAGCCAGACCATGTTACACGCTCGCAGAATGCCTTGTAATCGCACTCAAGTCAGACTCGTGGGTGCAAAGCCTGTTTTCAGTCGCTCAGAATACATAAATGTCATGTTCTTGAGCTCCTCCGGGTTATCTTTTACGCGTCCTGCCGGCGCATGCAACACTCCCGTGTTATCACTCTCGGCAATCGCTCGTCGCGTTTTCGAGAAGCGTGAGTACCGAAATAAGGTATATGTTGTTGCAGGGCTATAAAATGCGTCACAAACTTGTCCCACTAAAATTCAGTACACGCAAAACTAACTCGCTATGGCCAGCTTGCTTTTTTGCTAACAGCTTCACAACCCCAGGCGCGGCGAGCAAGCCTCAAGATATCCCAAAAAGTTACCAAATAAATTACAATGCTTCTTCGGGTCAGAGAATGCTTCACGAACTTCTACTAGTAAGATTCAGTACACGCGAAACTAACTGCGGCACACAGCCGAGCTGCTTTTCGCTAACTGCGTCAATAGGCCGGGCGCGGCAACCGTGCTTCTAAACTACCCCAAATATAACGACGTTAGTTACAATAATGTTGGGGGCCACAGAATGTGCAAAAACTTGTCTTAGGCGCTACGACGTTGTACACGCATGCACACGCGCAAATGCGTCACACGGCCGAGCCGGTTTTCGCTTACTGCGTCAATGAGCCGGGCGCGGCAAGCGTGCCCAAAAACTACCGAAATAAGTTACAGTAATGTTGGGGCTCATAAAAAGCGTCGCAAACATCTCCCAGGACGAGGCGTTAACTCAAATTAACTGCGCCAGGACGGCGGTGCTGTTTTTCGCTAACTGCGCCACTCGAACTAAGCCTAATTGTGATTAAAATGAGCTGCACACTGTCAAACACAATTTCTCACCTTGCCGTAGTCCAGTAGTGTAGTGGTGCCATGTCGAAATGCAGACAAAACGCAAGAGAAGCATAGAGAAGGCCGAGAGCTCAATAAAATGGGCTATATCCAAAACAGAAGGGTCGCCGAGCATGCGAGCTTCGCACGTACGACCATCCACGTTCACTCCTGCGGCTTGTCTGGCGCATGACGTATGCACGCGCGTCTGGCGTGCCGCTAGCTTCTTGCTAGGCAACGCAACAAAAAGTTGCAAAGTATAAGTTCATTCACACGCAAAACTTTTTCACTTTTAGTGGGAACGAATTAAAAAAATTAAACGTTGTCTGGAAGTTTATGTCACATTCTTTTTTTCTGATGCTCGCGTCAACTAACCGTTGTTGTTGAAACTAGGCGTGACGTGTTTCCTGTTGCCAGTTTTTGAAGAGTGTCCCCTCTTGTTGAATTTCTTTCTCTATGCCTGTGCCCACAAAACAGGCTACACTTAAAGCACAACAATAGCGGCGAACACAGTCGGCGATCGTCGTAAATCTGATCAGCGGGTCAAGCGCGTCGGCTTTTATAGAGCAGTCTTCAAATGTTCCAGACTAATCGTTCGGACCCGCGTGCCTTCCACAAAGTTCTACTCCATTCGCGTTACGCGATGAAATCAGATAACACAAGGTTCGGCGACAACAGACAGCCGGGTAGAAGCATCGATAACTTTCCAGAAACGTCGGATACATGCAGGTGCGTACCGCGCTGTGCGATAACATTTGTTAGGCGGCAAAACTTGTCGCCCGATAAAGACAAGTACACGTGTCAATACCCCCCTCTTAAATAGCATCGACCCGATGCTGCAAACAAACGAAAGTAATAAATAAGCACTCATAGCAAAGAGAAAAAGAAACAAAATAAGGAAAGTTCGTTAGCGTTCGTAAAATGGTTTAAGACACACCACGTGGACCACTTCAGGTCGTGCGCGACGTCGCTGCGAATGCTAAATGCCGTCTGGCACGACCTCATAGTCCAGTGCGCCAATACGTCGGATGACCTTGTAGCGTCCGAAATAGCGTCGCAGTTTCTCGCTCAGTCCTCGTCGGCGTATCGGGGTCCATACCCAAACACGGTCGCCGGGCTGGTACTCGACGAAGCGTCGTCGGAGGTTGTAGTGTCGGCTGTCGGTACGCTGCTGGTTTTTGATCCGTAGGCGGGCGAGTTGTCGGGCTTCTTCGGCGCGCTGGAGATAGGTAGCGACGTCAAGATTCTCTTCGTCAGTGACGTGCGGTAGAATGGCGTCGAGGGTCGTCGTCGGGTTCCTGCCGTAAACCAACTTGAACGGCGTGATCTGTGTTGTTTCTTGCACCGCCGTGTTGTAAGCGAATGTTACGTACGGCAGGACGGCATCCCACGTCTTGTGTTCGACGTCGACGTACATCGCTAGCATGTCGGCGAGGGTCTTATTCAGCCACTCCGTAAGACCATTCGTCTGCGGGTGGTAGGCCGTTGTCCTCCGGTGCCTTGTCTGACTGTAGTTCAGAATGGCTTGAGTGAGCTCCGCTGTAAAGGCCGTTCTTCTGTCGGTGATGAGGACTTCTGGGGCGCCATGTCGCAGCAGGATGTTTTCGACAAAGAATTTCGCTACTTCGGTGGCGCTACCTTTCAGCACTGCTTTAGTTTCAGCGAAGCGGGTGAGGTAGTCCGTCGCAACGACGATCCACTTATTTCCGGTTGTTGACGTCGGAAAGGGTCCCAACAAGTCCAACCCCGATCTGCTGGAATGGTCGGCAAGGAGGCTCGATTGGCTGTAGTAATCCGGCTGGTCTTGTCGGTGGTGTCTTGCGTCGCTGACAGTCTCGGCATGTTCTGACATAACGGGCGACGTCGGCGGTCAGGCGCGGCCAATAATACCTTTCCTGTATCCTCGACAGCGTCCGGGAGAATCCAAGGTGCCCAGCGGTTGGATCGTCGTGTAGGGCGTGCAATACTTCTGGACGCAGTCCTGACGGGACAACAAGAAGGTAGTTGGCGCGCACTGGTGAGAAGTTCTTCTTTACGAGTAGGTTGTTTTGAAGCGAGAACGAAGATAATCCTCGCTTAAATGCCCTAGGGACAACGTCGGTGTGCCCTTCCAAATACTCGATGAGGTTTTTCAATTCCGGGTCTGCTCGCTGCTGTTCAGCGAAGTCTTCTGCGCTTAAAATGCCGAGGAAGGCGTCGTCATCTTCGTCATCTTGCGGCGGCGAGTCAATGGGGGCGCGTGATAGGCAATCGGCATCAGTGTTTTCGTCCGGACTTGTAGGTTACAGTGATATCATATTCTTGCAGTCTTAGGCTCCACCGCGTCAGCCGTCCTGAAGGATCCTTTAAATTCGCTAGCCAACACAAAGCGTGATGGTCGCTGACGACTTTGAATTGCCTGCCATATAGGTACGGGCGAAATTTCGCTGTAGCCCAAACGATGGCGAGGCATTCCTTTTCGGTTGTAGAATAATTGCCTTCCGCTTTTGACAACGACCGGCTACCGTAAGCTATCACGTGTTCATGGCCATTTTTTCTCTGGACTAGCACGGCACCGAGGCCTAGGCTACTCGCGTCAGTGTGTATTTCAGTATCGGCGTGCTCGTCGAAGTGCGCAAGTACGGGCGGCGACTGCATGCGTCGTTTGAGTTCTTGAAATGCGTCGGCCTGCGGCGTTTCCCACTTGAACTCGACGTCACATTTAGTTAGCTGTGTCAGCGGCTCAGCGGTACGTGAAAAGTCCTTGACAATTCGCCTGTAGTAGGCACACATGTCAAGAAATCTACGTACTGCCTTCTTGTCGATGGGCTGCGGGAACTTTGCAATGGCAGCTGTCTTCTGCGGGTCGGGGCGAACTCCAACTTGCTGATGACATGGCCTAGGAACAGAAGCTCATCGTAAGCGAAGCGGCACTTTTCTGGCTTCAGAGTGAGCCCTGATGACTTGATGGCCTCTAGTACTGTCGCAAGCCGCCTAAGGTGATCGTCGAAATTTTCGGCGAAGACGACGACGTCATCCAAGTAAACAAGACAGGTCTGCCACTTCAATCCTGCTAACACCGTGTCCATGACGCGCTGGAATGTTGCAGGCGCCGAGTAGAGTCCGAATGGCATGACCTTGAACTCGTAGAGGCCGTCTGGCGTGATGAAGGCGGTCTTTTCGCGATCTCTCTCGTCGACTTCTATTTGCCAGTAGCCAGACTTGAGATCCATCGACGAGAAGTATTTTGCGTTGCAGAGCCGATCTAATGCGTCATCTATCCGTGGTAGGGGGTATACACACTTCTTTGTGATTTTGTTCAGTCGACGGTAATCGACGCAGAAACGTAAGGTGCCGTCCCTTTTCTTCACCAAAACAACAGGGGATGCCCACGGGCTTTTCGACGGCTGGATTGTGTCGTCGCGCAGCATTTCATCGACTTGTTGCCTAATAGCGTCACGTTCTCACGGCGAAACTCGGTAAGGGCTCTGGCGGAGTGGTCGAGAGCTTTCCTCGGTTATTATGCGATGCTTGGCGACTGGTGTTTGTGGAATCCTCGAAGACGTCGAAAAGCAGCCTTTGTATCGTTGGAGCAGACTTTTGAGCTGCTGTTGCTTAATCATGGGAAGACTTGGATTAATGTCGTAGTCTGGTTCGGGAACCATGGTCGTCGGGGTAGATGCGGTGGAATCCGAGAGGACAAACGCATTACTGGTTTCCATAATTTCCTCGATGTACGCGATCGTCGTGTCCTTGTTGATGTGCTTGAACTCCTGGCTGAAGTTTGTCAGCAACACTTCAGATTTCCCTCCATGCAGTCGAGCGATCCCTCTTGCGACGTAAATTTCACGGTCTAGCAGTAGACGTTGGTCACCCTCGATGACGCCTTCTACGTCGGCAGGCGTTTTGATGCCTACTGAAATGACAATGCTTGAGCGAGGCGGGATGCTGACTTGACGTTCGAGCACACTTAAGGCACGGTGACTGCTAGAGCTCTCCGGTGGTATCGCTCGATCTTCCGACAGCGTTATGGACTTCGACTTCAGGTCAATGATTGCGCCGTGTTGGTTCAGGAAGTCCATGCCGAGAATGACGTCTCGCGAACACTGTTGCAGGATAACGAAGGTGGCAGGGTAAGTCCGGTCATGAACGGTTATTCTCGCCGTGCAGATTCCAGTTGGCGTAATGAGGTGTCCTCGAGGAGTCCGAATTTGGGGACCCTCCCATGCAGTCTTAACCTTCTTCAACTGGGCGGCGATGCGTCCACTCATTACGGAGTAATTGGCTCCTGTGTCGACTAAGGCAGTGACTGCGTGGCCGTCGAGAAGCACGTCAAGGTCGGTGGTTCTTTGTCTGGCGTTGCAGTTTGGTCTTGGCGTCGGGTCACGGCTGAATCGTGTTGAACTGAAGCTTGAACGTCGCGTCGTCAAGTCGTCTTTCGTCGGTGTAGTCTTGGCTTCCCGACTTCTTCGGGACGGCGGCGTGTCGTCATTAGGTCGTCGAGAAGGTTTCTTCGTCGTCTTCGTCGGCGGCGGAGGATCTTCGTCAGTTCGACGAACAGCAACCGCACCTCCATCGGTTGCTGCTTTTAGTTTTCCGGATATGGACTCGCAGAGCGGCCCCGGGCTGGGCCGCTGTATGGTCGGCGCCGCGGCGACAGGTATCCGCCTGGTGACGGCGAACGGGACGGTCGTCGAGGGCTCCATTGAGTAGCGGCGAGGTAGTCGGCGATGTCACGTGGGCGCTCTCCAAGCTGTGGACGCGGCGCGTTGACGGCGAACCCTCTCAGTCCTAAGGCGCGGTAAGGGGATCGGCGATACACATGGCCGGCTTCTCCGCAGTGATAGCAGAGTGGGCGGTGGTCGGGAGCTCGCCAAATGTCTGTCTTTCTCGGGTAGCTGCGCTGGGCGACGGGTGGGCGTGCTGGCGGCGGCGGCGGTGGTCGACAGAATTGCGGCGTTGCAGGGCCCTGGCGCGGTCGTGGAGGGGGACTTTGACGGCGGGCGACGGCGGCGTAGGTCATCGCTTCTGGCTGGGGCTGCGATGATTGTGGTTGTAACTCGGGAACTCCGAGCGATCGCTGAACTTCTTCTTTGACAATTTCGGCGACTGTGGCCACTTGAGGTTTCGATGAAAGGAAGATCCTTTGAAGCTCCTCTCGTACGACTGCCCTGATGGTCTCGTGCAGGTCGTCGGTGGCCAGTGAGAGAACTCCGGCGTAGTTTGTCGAGCTCGTGCGGCGGTTGAATTGCCGGTTCCGCATTTCGAGTGTCTTCTCAATGCTGGTGGCCTCGCGAAGGAACTCTTCTACGGTCGTCGGTGGGCTTCGTATCATTGCGCCGAAAAGTTCCTCCTTTACACCACGCATCAGCAGGCGGACTTTCTTCTCCTCGGACATTTCCGGGTCGGCGTGGCGGAACAGAAGGTTCATTTCCTCAGTGAAAATAGCGATCGTCTCATTCGGCAGCTGCGCTCTGGTCTCCAGTAGAGCTTGGGCTCGCTCTTTTCGCACGACACTTGTAAATGTTTGCAGAAAGCCGCTTCGGAACAGGTCCCACGTCGTCAAGGTGGCTTCGCGATTCTCGAACCACGTCCTGGCGGCATCCTCCAATGCGAAATAAACATGTCGCAGCTTGTCCTCTTTTGCCCAGCTGTTAAACTGTTAAGCCTCCTTGAAGTCAGCCCGCCTGACGCTATGCGTCCACGCTTTTCTTCGTTGTGCGTTGCTTACGCCGGATGGCAAACAGAAAAGCACGTTGCACTCGCCTTGTCGGTTGCGGCAACCGAAGGCGCAGCAGAATGGCATTACAATGACGTTCTCGTCCCTAACACATTTGATTTGGTCCCCTAACACACTCGATCAATCCATTTGCGCTTGCTTTCACTTCACTTTATTTCCAACACAAAGTTGAGGGTCCTCCAGGCAAAAAAGTTGTCATAGACAACTCGATGGGACGTGCCGCCGTGCATTACTTCTAGGTACCACCGGTACCTCTTCAGGTTGGCACAGTACCACCGCTAAAATTGGCAACACCGTGAGATTATTACTACTGCGTTATTTTGCACCATCACGAGTCAGCATCTTCGTCGCACTGGGTCGGAAATGGAGGTCGCAGCGCGCTGGAAAGAAAAAATATACGCAAGAGCGCTCCGCGTGCTTTCACGCGGCACGAACTGGCCAATGGGGGAGCAGAGGAGGCTGGGACGACCGGAGGTGGCGAGGAGGAAACGCCAGGGAGAGCGGTGCAGTGGAAAGCTCTAAGAATTGCGCTACTTTTGGAAGATTAAAGGGTTTTACCACCGTCCCTTGACTGTACGTGGGAAACAGCCGGTAGTTCGGGAGCCACTTCACCAAGGACCAGTTCGGGGGCCCGACCAGCGCCTGCGACCAGGTCTCGTCGCAAAGGCTGGGAATCTCAAATGACAGCGCCAGCATCTTCGACCAGAGGTGCAATGCGCGTAAACGACAGCGTCTTCCCGAGAGAAGTATTGGAGAACGCTCATTTTAAAACCGCGCCGCCTTGGATTACCCCTAAATACCACCGGTACCTCCTCATGGTGGTACCGTACCACCGGTAAAATTGGTGCGGGTATTACCACTTCGTTAGTCTGCACCATGACGAGCACGTACACAAATTGGTTAACCGGGTAATAAAGGAGGCCATTTGAAGGACACTGTAGTCTTTCTATTGCTTATTGTGAGCGAACACATAATGTGCAACCGTTTATTTTCTGGCGCCCTTCATTTACGCCATCTTGCTGATTATAATATATTTCAAAATTTAAGGAAGGAACACAAATTGTGGCAGTAACAGTCTCGCAATGACCATAGACGGTAATGCGTTAGCATTGAATCATTATAGCTGCACAACGTATTACCACTGTCGAAACTAGCTATGTATAAGCCCGTATACTGCAGCGGCACTACTCCCTTGCCGTCCCGTAAAACACAGTGCGCCGTCTAGCGCTGCCACCGCGAAACCTGCGGATATCCTCCGAAATACATGGTGCGCTGGTACATCAGAACGCTGAGAAACGCGTCATGCGGCAACCGGACCCCTCTCTCGTGCTTCTTTCTGGTACTGCTGAGAAGTCCGGACGTGGCGTCCAAAACGAAAAACGTGGCTAACGGGAGCCTGCCACACGCAGAAAACAGCTCTCTCGAATGCAGCACACTCAGCGACACAGACTCAGTGACTCAAATTGGCGAGAAGTTAATTGAACAGCGCCACATACCCAGTGCATTCAAGGCGCAGTCTGCTAATGCGTCAGGTTGCTGTCCATGAACAATCCGCGGGACGTGGGTTAGACTGCCCTAAGGGATCGGGAATTTCCAGGGATATCGTTCGCATTTGCAAAGTGGCACATTCCTCGTGGCACATACGCAGCTACCCAGGTTGGCATGAAAGATGTTTAATAAAAAGCCGCACACACCTACTGGCGCATACTAGAGGACGCAAGTTCACATCAAAGAGGTTCATTCGAGACCAGCACAGACCGAGTGGCATATACTCAGTGCTCCAAGTCGACATCAACGAGTTTCTTCGAACAGCGGTATCTAGTCCCGCACCTTACAGTGACCCATATCTGCGTGAAAAAAGTTCGTGGAAGAGTGGCACTTACGTACACATTACCACGTACTCAGGGAGCGAAGTGGATCCGACGGTTGATTTGGAATCAGGTTACTTCAGCACAGCAGTTCGATGGACCTTTCTCATTCGTCCATAGACTACCTATTGACCCAGGTATGCAATAAAACAGTTAGATGCAAGGCAACCTGAACAAAAACGTCCTTGATGTAACCTAAGAATGCTAAAGCAACAAAATTTATAAAAGTTAGTACAAGATTGCCAGCTGGGCGGCGTCCATAGTTCAGGACGGCATAGCGCTGGCCGATATCTTGGCCTTGGTTAAAAAACAGTGCTGGTATTGAGGGATCCAGCTCATCTGCTGGGCCTCCCATTCTCGACGGTTGGTGCGGTGATAGGTGGTATCGATGGGTTGCGTCCACACTCCCATATCATGTGGTAGAAGCCATTGAATTCAAACCAGGAGGTGCAGCTGTAGGGGTAGCTCGAGGGATAGATGACGTGCAGCAGGATGCCGTGCCGGTATGAGCGGGTCTGTAGTTTCCAGTACATCAACGCCTCTTATCTGGTCATCTTGCAGAAGGGTATGTTGCTGGGCTATGGTGCTTATTTAATGGCGTGAATTAAATCAAGGGCACAACCACAAAGATGAGAAACACAGAACGCCTGTGATGTGTTCTGTGTGTCCATTTGAGGTTGTGCCCTTGCGCTGAATCATACCATTGGGGTGGTCAGCTTGAGGTGCCGGAAAAGGTAGGCCTTCTTACGCTGCCTGTAGTGGTTCAGGTTGTCTGTGCATTTTTTCGGGACGCCTCCGAGCGTGTCGAGCGGAGCTCTTGAAACAGACGCGCTATCCAAGCGGTGACAGCCACTACATTACTCGTCAACGACGTTTCCCGGGGCTAAAATAATTAATATTTCTTGGAAGATTTTCGTGTTTCTTCAAGAATTTCAAGGCTTGTTTTGAATAGGCAGCCTGCTGGGAAGTTTCCGCACGCTGTTTCCGAGTCCGTGATGATGGTGGTGTGCTCTTCCTTTCCCTTGCCCTGCATGGCGGCCAAGGCTATCACTGTTTCTGCCGAGAAGCAGATGTTCCGAGTCTTCAACGAAGCTGCTGCTAAGTTTCTCCCTTGCCAGTCATCACTCTCCCAATGTGTGCCACACGTGCTTTTATTTTGCTACATCGGTATATCTGGCTTTTCCTCGTCTTCTCTGTCCTTCGTAGGCCTTGGTTAGGGCTTGTACTCTTGCTTCTTTTACTAGCGTTCCGGGTTCATGTTTCAGGGGACGCTTGTTGCCGTGATCCTTTCTTCTACGGGTCTTCAGTCATTCACAGTCAGTCGTCTTCAAGTGCATTGCCCAGTAGTATTACCGTGTCTCTGCCCGCGCTGGCAAGCCCGTGCTTGTAAGCACTCGTCTTGTGGGTATCTGCTAGTTCGTCCCACGTATAGTGGATTCACAGCCTGAGTGTCTTCGCCGTCGATGTCGCCGAGGGGAGCCTCAGTGCCAGCTTGTAGGTATTTCCTACGAGATTGTTAATGTCGTCACTCTCACTTTTCTTTGGACCCAGTTAAGGGATGCCATACGTGACCCTGGTGATTATAAAGGCTTGTTTTAGTCAGAGTGTGTCCCAGTCTTTCAGGCCATCCTTTTTGTTGGTTCCACTTCCCACAATGTGCGCTACTGGGGTAACTGTCTTTTAGAAAAAGCACCGTATTTATGAAAAATGAGGCCTAGCTTACAGAGTACGTCTACATTTGTTATGGTAACTCCGTTCATAGTCAACGTTGGGTTTGGTATCTCCTGAAGAGGCCACACTGTTGCCTTCTTTTTCAGAATTAGGAGCTCCGACTTTTCCGAATGTCACCGAGCTATGGGGTGTTTAGAATGCCGTTTGAAACAAAGCGATTGTAAATAAATATTAAAGACCGGTCCGTTCATAGATATGTACAGCAAACACAAAAATTATATTTATATGACACCTGAATACAAAATATAGAAACCAAACTACTCTTTAACACTAATGTTCAAAGGTCACTATAACGGTAATGAAGGAATGTCATCGGATCATGGTACAGACGGTGGAAACAATATTGGCCTTGCGGAGATGCTGGCGGCGAGATTCGACGCTGGTGCAGAGCTGATGAAGCGGCGGCAGTTGACTGCGCTGTAGCGCGTTGGGCTTGGCAATGGCCGGCGTCATTTCGGTTTTCGCCAGCCAGAGCTTGGGCCCGGAGCTTCGGCATGGCTATAGATACGCTGGCTGTACCCGCGTTGAACGCCCTTACGACGTTCGCCAATTGCGGGCTGTGAGAAGAAGAACTTTAATGATGATCGTGTTCCCATTCGTGAGCGTGCAGCTACCTTAGGCCAGGAACTTGGCAAGCACCTACTCCCGCGCTCTGGACACCATCTTCTTGGTCCTGCCACGTCTACCACGGTCACCATCTCCCTCCAAACCCTCTCACGCCCCCTTCCACCAGCTTCTTTTCTTTTTCTCATTAATTCGGGCACGTGCGCCTGGTGCCGATATGCTCACTATTCCTCACATGTCGCCGCCTTCCTCTTCCCTTTATTCACTCCGCGCACATCATGACACCGGGGCGCACGAGGGACCGCGGCGGATTCACTTGGACTTGTCGGTGACTTCTTGGAAGGCATCGTGTTATTCACCCGCGTATCCCGTACTCATACACACGGTCACTTCGTCCGTGTATATATGTGTTCGGTAGCCTCCTCATCGCTATAGTTAACAGCAACGGTGAGATCAACGACCCCAGAGGGATTCCTATCTGCGATATATGGATCGTTTCAGTACCGAGCCTATGGTCTCCGTGTCGACGTGTCAAGTCGGGGACGTAGTCGTACATCCTTCGGCCGCAGTTATAAGTCCTTCATCCCACGAAGCATCGCTTCGTGGGAGACAGTATCGAACGCCAGCTTGGCACTTTTGTGAGAAGCGGTGAGGCCGTCAATGACTTCTTTCAGCTCAAGTAGAACGTCCTGCGTCAAAAGCTGAAGCCAAAAGCCTAACATATTGTTCAGTAGTTTTTGCCTTCTTCCACGTAAGAAAGCCATTAGTGGACCATGTGGTCGAAGATTATCCCCGCATACGACATCAAGTAGGTGAGGCGTAGCTTCTGTAGCTTAGTGGGCTTGCCGGATATAGCAATCAGCGTCACATCCGGGATCTTTCACTGGTCGATATACTGCCGCTCTTGCAACTCTCGTTCATGTAATTTAGTAGGATCGCCATTGATCCGCTGTCCAGGTTAAGGGAGGTCTTGTCACTTTTGTCCAGTCTAGATGTTATTTAGTTCGTGAGGTTTCTTATGCCTGCCACGATATCTGCTTTGGCGAAAAGTTAGCCTAGAGGTATTCCTCCGTCACGATCTCGAGCAGTTCTTCAGTGCCCGGGAAGTTGCGCACGAGTCTTTTTATGTGTTACCCTGTGACGGTATTTAACTCCATCTTGGGAAGGAGGGTCTCTAAGATGGCGCAAGTCTTTCGCTTGCTTAGGGTTGCCTGTTTTGGGTCGCACGGTTGATTCCATTCCGTCGTCCCAGTGTTTCGTGACCCGTCGCGATGGCTTAGCGGCTACGGTGCTCCACTGGTAAGCACGATATCTTGGAATCAAATCCCGGCCGCGTCGGGCGCATTTCCATGGCAGCGAAATGCAAAAGCACGCGTCTTCCGTGCATTGGGGGCCCGTTAAAGATCCCATAGTGCTAAAAACTAATCCGGAGTCCCCCGCTACGGAATGTCTCATAATGAAATTGTGGTTTTGGCACGTAAAACAGGAGAGCTAAATTCAGGTTCCAGTTCTGCGTCAGACTCTTCCGCCGTCCGCTAGACTGTGGAAACGCGGATCTTGAGTTTGCGATTTATATTCTGCTTCTTCCATATCTTCAAGATTCCTCATCTGGTCTCTAAAAGGTGGAGTAAGTGTGCGTCGACATCAGGAATGTCTGTAGTGAGCTGAATGGTCTTTGCGCGCTTGGTAAATACCAGTAAATCCATCACATTTTTAGTCTACCCTCCGATTTCCTCAAGATTTCTGTTGTGTTCGTCTTTCTAGAAAATGGGCCAGTCCGAAATTCTGGCCTGACCTGCTCTCACGGGGCTCTTGTGATGCGCTAAATTGGTTTGGATATTATGATGGTCCTTTCTCAGAATCTCCTGCCTCGATTACTTAACTTGCCTTAGGTTAACGGAAAATGTGAGGTCTGGTATCGTGCCTCTGGAGACGTTGCTGCCCATTCCAATTAATATTTTAGGATCCTTCCACACCATCATCCTATGGTCCTGTGCCGCGTTGTACACGTGTGGGCCATTCATGTTCGTCACTCTGCATCCAAAAATCATGCGTGGCTGTTAATATTGCTAACCAGCAAAGTCTCCGTTGTCAAACCTTAAGGACGCGTGAAAATTTCTGGGAGAATATGTGTGGTATACTTTCTTTCCAGCTAATTCTCCCAGCTGTAGTGCCTAAAACGCGGAGTATTTAATGTGCCTAGGTGCGCAAACTTGCGCTATCCAGCTCACGCTTGTGTTCCATGCATTGAATGCACGTAAAATAACCCCAGGGGTCACGTTGAAAGGATCCTGAAAAGATTTTGACGATTTTGTAAAAACGTAGAGTCGCTAGGGTAGGTCTATCTGATAATTAATTGACGCATCTAAGTGCTCCACGCAAAGCGTGTATTTTCTTATAAGATTTTAAAATGTACATCGCTAAGGATCGCAGCTCGCCACTGGGCTGAGTTTTCGGCCGCCTATGACCAGGTGACACGAGGTGACCATATGACGCCAGTAGGGCCAGCTATGCCATTGGCTGCCATAGACACATCATCGATAATTTTTCCAACTTAATGGTGAACAAATGTTGCTCGTAATAGTTGCAATGCTAGTCAATTTGTTTCTATAGAAAAGAAACCAACGGAAAGAGAATGCACAAGGACAATTTATCACTGCACTCAATACTTCCGGTACATAGCAATTGTCGTCTGCTTGTGCTACAACGTGCTCCATGTTGACGAGAGCTCCGCGTTCAGTGTCAGTTTCGAGCGTTCTTTTCACAAGCACCATGGTTCGCCCATGTTAGGTTGTAGGCTGCAAACGTAGGGAGTGGCAATATGTCAAGCTGCAACATTCAATTCATCGTGCCCCTCTGCAAGCCAGCAGACGAGCGGAGTGGTTGCAGCGCAACGGCCTGTCGGTACCCGATCGGCGCCAGGATTTGCGCGCTTGCGGCCGTCACTTCACTCCGACAGATTACTATATACAGGAATGCACCCAGGGGGGCCCTCCCCGCCCACGCCACCACTCCTCACACACATTCCTAAAGCGCCAACAAGTCAATCTATTCAGCGGTCAACATTTTGCTACCTTTTACAGCGAAAGCTGTGTATACCTTCCGTAGTCTTTTCGGCGTCCGTCAACAGAAAAAATCATGTGGGCCGATCCTGGTGATAGTCCAAGCTCTATGCCACATACAACTGTGGGCTCGGGAACCTGTAACGCGTCCTTCGGGATCTTCGGGATGGCCCACCTATGGGGCATGCTTCACGCCTGCTTCACCTCCGGCGAGGGTCGGCCCGGTGTTGCACTATTTTCGGGATGGGCCCACGCATGGGGAGTGCTTAACGCCTGTTTCACCTTTGCCGCGGGTCGGCTCAGCATCGCGCTACTGTCGGGGTCGGCCCACGTATGCGGAGTGCCTAACGCCTCTTCACCTCCACCGGGGGTCCGCCTGGTGTTGCATCTTCGGACCGACTTCCGGCAGAGGTGAAGCACCTTGCTTTTCGCTTGACACCTTTGACTGTCGTCAGTTTTCGTTGTCACTCTGTCTTCACAGAGTGGTATGGTAGCCAATTTTTTCACTCATTTTGGATGGCGGTAGTTATCGCTATCTTCTGGGGTTTGAAGGCCAGTTTTCTCGTCGATACGGTGCCCGCACGATTAACTCGAGATGAGTTCAGTTGTCACCATGTATTCAACGATCACGCGATTCGCTGTTGCTTTGTTAGTTCAATCTTCTTCGTTTAGACTGATCCAGGGACCAGGGATTCGGTTCGCAGTGAGCTGGTCTGTATGCTCGTGGAACGAGTCACGACCGGAGAAAACGCCAATGGCGTTTAGCTTTTCCTTTTGCTTCATTGTTTCCACGAGTGGCGGCTCGCCGCGATGCTGGAAGGTCCGCGGAACCTTATACTCATTATATGGTTTAGATAAGGTGGAAAATAAGATAATGCGATACAGCGCCCATCATCAGATCCTGCAATAATCGTTAAACCCATAAGCAATATGAATGTCACCCGTTACCTCGCCTGGCTTTCACCTAATTGCACAGCACGTTTCGTGCAAAATTGACAATTGCAAACAAGAATCACAAGGAGTTGAAAAATTAGGCGATCTGCTCAGGAAGAGACTGAAGGCAACTGCTAAACAGGAAGAAAAAACGAAAATTAACAAACTTAACCGTTGTTTCTGAAAATATTTGTCGATCAACATCTTCTTATTTCAATGGGAAGTAGAGTAAACGCCGCCGGGAGTGGAGAATAATTTCACATGTTTTGAATGACGCTTCTACAGTTATCAGTCGAGCCGCCAGACGTAGCCCCTTCTCTGCTGTGCTAATGTGGGTGTTTATCTGACCTTCCGCGGCTGGCGCAGTATGTCTAGAACTGCAGCGTCCTGCGCTCTACGCGGTTGTACGGGACTGCTGACCACGCATCAGTACGCACTTCCCAAATAATAACGCGATTCGGTTTTGCCACTTGGTAGAGCTCTAAACGAGGGATCCAGAAGAACTGTGATTGTTCCACAAATATATATTTTTCTATATTTCTTCCACAGCTAATTAAAAGGCGCTACTAGAAATCTTTATTTTACACTACGGTTCTTTATGGTTAATGGGTGGGCATTATTCACATTTGTCAACTAAAAGTACCTCCTCCCCCCTCCTGATTTGCATGGAAAGTTGCCTTGGGTTGCCCCTCCCCCCCGATAAAAAATCCTCGGTACGCGCCTGACTATATACCACGATAGTGTTTCGCGTGCCCGTTACCCGGGCAAACGCGAGCGTAAGCGAACTGGCCTTGGGTGTTTCATGGGAAGAACGGACTCGCAAACGTGAACCAACACAGAACTAATATTGAAGTAACGAAGTGCATTGTACTTTGCTGCTGGCGTAAATTTTTGGCAGGAACGCAATTGAGAACACGTTGTCTTTCTAAATGCTATGTAATGCTGATAACGCGCATGCCGTTATCAGCATGAGGAAGTATATCAGGAAGAGTTGCGGACAAGACAGATGACGCTTATTGTTGTGGGGCAAGATCCGAATCAAAGGGTGTAAACTTTTCTTAGAGTGTGGCGAGGAACAATAGGGTTGGAGAGGCTTCGCGCGCTGATTCCGAGACAACCGGAAGTAGACGGCACTACATCCCGTCATGACGCAGAGACAGCGAAGCAGAGCTTAGCCCCGGTCACTTGGCGAATGAGTTGAGGAGAAAATGTATTGCTATGGAGGAGGGTAGCTTGTAATAGTACGCAGCTCACTTAACATTAGACGCTTAACGCAAATTGCGGTGCGAATCATTTACGGTAGCTCCACTTTGCGCGTCTATAAAATTCGTCCCAACAGTTTCAGGAGTCCATTATAGAACCCCTATGTACGTTAAGGAACCCCAGGCTCCCGCTACAGCGTGCCTCATAATCAAGTAGCGGTTTAGGCAAGTAAAATTCCGGAATTCATTTTAAGTTTACAAGGCACAAACCGGAGCAAAATAAAACGCGGAGGACTTTTTCCGGTTCAAGTGGGCCGCACGACGCAAGCACAAAATCGCGAAGTTTGGTAGCCGCGGACATGCCCATAGACCCCTATTTGGGACCGATTGAAGCCGCGAAATTGCAAGGTTTTACAGTTGGTCTGCTCTAGGGAATATCTGAGGCACACAAACCTGCTTATACAACAACGAATATCCAACAGCTTCACGAATGTTGCAATGGACTGAGTAGTCGAGCACTTGCACTGCAATTTATATTACATACGGTCCTCGCCAGAGCACGCGAACAATAGCCCAATACGTTATTTCGATCTTACAATATGAAATACTGCACACTTTCGTCACTCACCTTTTCATTCATTGGCCTCTGTGGATAGCGTTTACTGTGTTGCTTTAAGTGTGCCTGCTCTATTATATACTGGTACTTCATGGCTGTACCTGAAAGTAGAAGACAGTTCCTAATTACGAACAGACTTGATTATAGAATCATCTTTTACTCCGCCTACAGCCGACTTGTATGTCATCCAAAAAATTATTGGCGTTTTGCCAGTAGTCCTGCTTTTGTAGGAGTAAAGGAGTAGAAGTCGCAGTATCAACCAAATGGTGGAGCATCGATTGCGATAGCAAATTAGTAGACAGCTATACGAAATAAGAACATTTAACAGCCGTGGTGACTCGTAAACGTTCGAATACTAATTAAATTAACAAGCATGGTGTCCCGTGCGCACAAGCAAATATGAACCGACCTCACTCAATTACCGCAGAAACTCACTCTCAAAACGCTGCAGTGAAGAAGTGAGGCCGCAGCAGCGACTATATTGGCCTTCGTGCTACCTTTCGCTTCAACGCAAACTAAACCGCGTAAACACAGCGCACGGCAGACTTTGTCCCCGTCGCAGTTTGCTTTCAATATAGGACCTGCGCGGCCAAGCAATATAAAACCCCTTAAACTTCGTAAAGTAGCCACACTCTCCTCCTTCGCCTTCACTCATCCTCGTTTCTCTTCTCTTTCACGCTCCCTCCTCGACCATGGCGCCGCCTTACCTGCTCGAGCGTAGAAACGGCGCCAACATGTTCTGCTCGCCACTCCGTAGACGCTTCTCGAGCAAACGTGGCGCTGATGCAAGGCACGAGGACCCACGTGATGCTATTAGGCCAATAGGGACGTCGCGTCAGCCTCGACCAGAGCGCGCGAGGAGGAGGCGGCATTCTTCAAAGCGTGCCCGTAGAATAAAGAACCGACTTTAAGGAAAACTGTACCTTCCGCAGTGGTTCGAAAATAAGCAGCGGCAGCGCATGGAACTTCCTTAGGTATGCCGCCAGATGGCGCTGCTTAACGCGGAAGAGGAAGTCTTTTTTTTTTTAACAAAATTCAATAGGACCGCTTTTGACCGCTTTTGGCTATGCTTGCCCTGCCGGCTATGCGGCATGCTGTGTTCAGCTATTTGAGTGTTCAGCTATTTTGAGTGTTCAGCTATGCTGTGTTCAGCGGCATGTGAGTGTTCAGCTATTTTAAGGGGAACAGGCAGTCACAGCGTCCCATCATTAAAGCTGCTTGTTATGCTGAAGGAAAGCAACTACAAGGAGCCTGCCGCTCAAGTTGCCTACCCTGAACTGCCGAAGTAGTGCCGGCGTGACACGAGGTGCCCATTTGCACCGCTTCCACTTGAGTTCATTCAATGGCCGAGGGTCCGTCAGGACGAACTTTCCGAACCAATAAACACGCGTGCGTGTGACGCCAGGAAAAAATGCACCCCTATTTGAAGCTGTTGTCTGGAAAATGAGAGCACCCGGTGCTTAACTTTCACAGCTAATTCAGCCTTTTTCGAGGATGGTGCAAAGTCTTTATGAGATTCTGTATGTGCTGCGTTGGACCGACTTCTGTGGGCAGTCCCCTCCACTACCCGAAGCGTCGGGTTCCGCACAGGTTTCGAGTAATTGACGGATGGATGGATGGATGGATGGATGGATGGATGGATGGATGGATGGATGGACGGACGGACGGACGGACGGACGGACGGACGGACGGACGGGTGGGTGGATGGATGGATGGATGGACGGACGGACGGACGGACGGACGGACGGACGGATGGCTGGATGGATGGATGGATGGATGGATGGATGGATGGATGGATGGATGGATGGATGGATGGATGGATGGATGGATGGATGGATGGATGGATGGATGGATGGATGTTACGAGCGTACCCTGTGGAACGGGGTGGTGCGGTGCGCCATCAAGCTCTTGCTATTATACTGCCTAATGTCCTACCTACACTGTAAACACAAATGAGCCCATATGGGCGTTTTAACAGTTGATATGCCATTTTTCCCCTCTAGCCTAAAATGACTACTACCACGAGAAGAAGTAAAATAAGCTAGAACCATTATTATACCCCCGGCCCCATTTGAAGGGCCATTGCGGTTGTAAAATGGGGGTTTTCAAGGAATAACGGTGGCGTACGGGAAAGTGGGAGTGTTGAAATACACCCATATCTGAGACGAGCCAAATAGAGAAAAGAATAACTCAGCCGTGACCAACAAGGCAGGCAGCCGCAGCGACAATTTCAGTAGGATTATTTCTGCAGTCAGATTCGAAATATCCCGCGCAATGTGTGTCGGCGCTGTTTTTCTGTTCGGAGTGGCCGCGCCTTGGTGCTGCAGAGGACGCCGAAAGTTGGAACTACGCGCGGAGGAACACAAGCCTTCGGAGCGCTCGCGCGCGCGTCAAAAGCTGTGATCGAGCAGCCATTTGTCAGCGGCTGCACATTCTTCTACCATGGTTGATGTTTCACACTGCTTTGAACCCTCAAGACTCCACGGTAAGTGACTTTGAACGATTATTACACGTTCTATGAGTGTGCATATGTTCTAAGTGAGGAGACGCGCAGATATGACTTATTGAAGGTCTCAGTACAACATGGCGCGATAGTTGGCCCATAGTGGTTGGCCGTCTAGAACCATTTTGCGCGATCACTGTGTTTCTTCGAGCTTTGTCGTAATCGAGGTGACTTGAGTGTTTAGGGTCAAGCGGGTGTACTTAAACATTAGAATTTTACATGATGAGGGACTGTGCCGCGTCTTTAATAGGGTGGATGTGAGCATTCGACATGTTCCCCGAAGCGCAAGCCACTACCATAATAGTTATGTGCAGTGCGAGGTGAGCTAAGCTTCGCCGCTTAACCGCGGCCTGAAAATGTGGCGGCTCGTTAAGGGTTTACTGCGGTGCGCGTGTGTGTTTGTACAGCGATCATTTGAGCGAGAACCGGCGGCGCTTCTTTGTGCGCGGTATCTGCTAGCTGGCGCGTACGCGGCGCCAGTCCCCTAGCTCGTGTGATTGTGTGCAGTAGGTCACTCACTAAGCGCGCATTGTGCAGATTTGCCAGTACGCTCCGTGCTATCGTCTGTGTCTCTTCGCGCCCACGCCGCTGATTGTGCAGGGAGTGTGCGACTGCGGCGTGTAGCATGTAGAGCCTGCGCCCGTCGACTTTGATCTACGGGCGTGAAATGTCTGCGGCGCGTTTGTGGTATTAAAAGCGTGTGGTGAGCTTCCAACGGCACTACGGGTCAACGCCGCATGAACTGCCGGTCAGAGTATAAGAAACGCTTTATAGTTTATAGTTAGCGTACTGCTTGGCGGTAACAGTGTCCTTCTTTGATTCAGATTACTGGATACGCCGTCACTTGAACCTCGGCGGCCGGAGCAGGTGAGTACCAGTGGCGCCGGCACCTCGGCGGCCAGAAAACGATGCCTGTGCCGTGACTGGATATATCAATTTACGCGATAGAATTACCGGCGAGGGCTCATACGGGCGCGTCGCTCCATGGCTGTGTTCTTTGCTGGAGGCCGCCACTACGCCTGCCGTGCACATACTACGCTACATCTATACAGTCGATGCTTGTGCAATGTTGTTATTCAACAGCTGGCGCTGTGCACTGGATACCTGGATTTGTTTAATGTTTAATTACTTTGCTGCTTTGCCGTTGCGTATTGGGTACAGATATTGAGTTTTGAATTCTAGGTGCCAAATTCACACAAAAAAGTGGCGCTTTTCAACTCGGGATCATATCACACATCATAGCATCATCCTATATTGCACGAATATTAATAACAAAATTTCTACTGCTGGTGAAAAAAGAAAGGCAGACCAATCAACCTGTATCTGTGAGAAAAATGTGCTTGAAGTCTGCCATCGTCTATTATAAAAAGGTAATACCTTGGTATTCAATGTCAGTAACACTCTTAAGTTATGCATACTTTTGTGTGAAATAATTTGTCTTAGAAGCCATTTATTGTAAGGGATCAGTAAACATCTCATAGCTTAAGTTGTGCATAAGTGTATGATTTAGGCAAAGGTTTTAGTTTGTAAAGAGCAAAGCCATTAAGGTATAAAATTTTGGCAAGCTTAGTTTAACAATAAGCTGACATATATACAAAACCTAATGTAGCAGCAGATGCTCTCCAAGATAAACTGGCGACCAGCTTTTTCGTGTTCCATGTGATCATTGTAGTGTCAACTTTTTCTCTTTTATTTCAGGACTGTGGTTGCGGCCGTTTCGTTGCCAGCTGTGAGGATGAAGCAGCTTCATAACCGGAGATCAGTCGCCTCCCATCAGTTTCTCTTTTCAGCAATAGAGGTCTTGGTATGCTCTTACCTAGAGTTTACTTTTATTACCCTATATGTTTTAAGTGCAATGGCTAGTTTAGCGGCATCACTTAGAGTGATTGGTGTGACACATGTGCCATGGGACGTATGCAGGTTATCCCACGTAACTTTAGCAAACTTAAAAAAATATGCATGTGCCACCTAGCTGCACAGAACCTAGGTAATGTTGTGTCCTGTCTCTTGGAAATACTTATTTTCTGCATTTTGCCTAATTACCTAATTATTCTTAATCAAATAATCAACTCAGATATTAAAATTAGATAAAAAGTCTCAATTATATAATTGTAGTGCAACGTGAACATTTTCCAGTACAGCTTTCTGTGGCTCAATATGTGCTACATAACGTGTTTGTAAGAGCATGAAAGAAGCCTGAGAATCCTGCAGAGTGCCTTGAGTGTGTGTGTGACAGCACCTGTGTTGTGTTCTTCCTTCAGTCCTCGTCTTTTGCGCTGTACAAACATGTCGACCTCAAATGGCCAGTCCCGTGGCAGCTTTGCATGTATTTGAGTGTGTGCCCTGTATAGGCATGTTTGTTCCAGTAATAAAAAAAATACTGAAGGAGCCTAACGTGATGTATTTCAGGACAAGTGTATGATGTAAATTACTATGTGAAAATAAAATAGGAAACCGAAACAAGAATTCACAGTAGAGATATGCAGGTGTGTGCATCAGCATAATGACGAAACCCTCGTGCAAGTTTAGAAAAATATTCATTTAGTTAGTTTCTGTCATTCTTCTCTGTCACATTATTATTGCAAAAATGTGCTCTCTAGTATTGCACCATTAAAAACACAGTTCAAATACATCATTTGCTGGCACCTTCACATTCATAGCAACATAGAGAGGAATGGTTAAAAATTTGCTTTGCTTCTCTGACCTTCATTTTAGGTCCTTCTCATGTTTGCTAAGTTCAATTCATGTAATGCACAAAAGTTCCATTTGAAAGGATGTGCCATATTTGTCACCATTGCCATGAGTAGCATTGGCTGACAGTCACAGGGCGAGACGTTAACCTTGCTCAGCTATTATGCAAAACTATTTTACATACAAATGTAGTAATTAGTATACATGCCAAAAGCCTCGCAGAATGAAATTTTTGATCCGCATCTTACAACGATTGTTATTTTGCTTTACCTCAGGGTGCCTTTCTACCGGTGTTGCATCCTGTGACTGACCACTCCAATGATCTCGGCAGAATCGTTATGCAGGTGTGTTCTTTTATGATTCTCAGTACTGATATTTTGTAGTTTACGTTCGATGTAAATGCACAGATCGAATGAAAAACAGGTTAAAAGATGAGCTCACAGGCACTGTGTCCAAACGTTTGTGAGGAAGGAAAATCTTTGTTACAAGTTGTAATTATAGCAACACAAGAGAGTGTGCACATCAAACCACTAGTTCCTAGCAAGCCTTATACACAGCATTATATCGTAGAAGCCACAAAACATCAGGCAAAAACCTGTACTAAACTAGGGACTGTATTAAAACGTTTTGGAGGCTTGAAGTATTTCTTGGGTTACTCGGTCTAATTGCTTGAACTGAACTGACGTGTCCTGCAAAACAGTTTGCATTCGCATTTGATACAAGCTGCAGCAAGATCTGAACAAAGGGCTGCAATACTGTAAGGGCTTCCTATTCAAGTAGCAACCAGTCTTCCCAGTGTACTGCAGCCTCAGGAAAATGAAATGTGGTACACTGCACCACATGCACACACAACAAATTTTAATCCATAAGCATCTTTACAGTGTGCTTGTGCAGGACTGGGCAACTGGCTGTTTGTTTGTGACCGAAACAACTACGTACATCAAGACTGTACTGGGAAGCCACTATCTTTTTCAGTTAGTGTAACTGTCCATAAACATATGCATTTACATGAACATTTTGTCTGCCACACTTTTCATTGTCGTTTTTTTTTTTCGCTCTTGCTTTGATGGCTGGGAGACATTTCAGGCTCGCTGAAGAGACAGGTAGCCCAGTAACTACCCTCACAAAGTTGTTATTTTGATTTTTAAGAGCCAACTTGCTTTGGACAATGCTGAATAACACATCAAAAGGCCCGGGATTATTGACGAGGTTAGAATGACTTGGAAAGAAGTTTATGAGTGTTCTTTTTTAACTCTGATCTGTCTGCTGAGACCAAATCATGTCAGCTTTTAATGAAGCAACGTTCAGGTTGGAAAACTGCAAGGCTGTGTGGGTACTCAAACAACATCAATGCTTCAGCTAGCTGAAGTTGCTCCATGACATCAAGGCAGAAGCAAATGACATGGCAAAGGAAAGGTTGGTGGCAATTATGTAGGTTCAAGGGCTATTGCACTGAGTAAGAAAATGTGTTCCCGATACAGCGTGAACACAGTGTTAAGGCTGGAGAACAAACTGGCACCATCTGCGTAGTCCTACACAAGCACGTGCACAGAAAGGGATGCCTGTTGGCCTTGAGGGCCACCACTAGAGAGATCAGCTGCTATCGCTGACATAGAATGTGACATCAGATGACTATAGTTCACACCTTTGCTGCAGCTCGCTGGCTGGGCAATTGAAGCCTTGATTGTAAGGTTGAAAAGTTTCAATCTCAAGGTGGCAATTTAGTTGCCAACTCTTACAGCATGGTTTACTACTCAGTGATGCAGTGCTGGACGTATTCGACCAAGCCTGGTGCGAGTTCTTATGAATGCCTATGTTCAAGCTGCCGCTAGATACTTAGTTGATAAAGTCACTGAAAACGAAATATGGTCATCCAAAGAGTCATGAAAATGATGCACGCAAGGTTTGTAGTGTGCTCACTTGGTATGACATTAGTCAAAACACCCTGTGTAGATGTTCCAAAAGGACTTCTTCTTGGGCAAGTTGGTGCTTAGATTTCCTAGGTATACATTGTGGCGCAAAATACGTTTCTTGAAAAGGGATAGAAGAAAGGAAGACAGTGAAGTGCCAAACTACCAACTGTTTAATGACAGCCTGAACAAACGTATAGAAGAAAATACAACTTCCGCTCAAGCGCAGGGAGCCTAGGTGCGACAGAGCAGCATGGTCGCGATAACATACTTTGGATGAAGCACATTTGAAGCACAGGGAAAATCAGACATCCACCCGTTCGTAGCAATTGCTACAAAGGAAACCCATACGGATTCCTCGAAAGAAAGGCCTCATAGTTGAAGAAAAATTCGTCCTGGTCCCGGACTTGAACCCGGGACCACTGCCTTTCCGGGGCAGCTGGTCTACGATCTGAGCTAACCAGGATTTTCCCTTTATTCATTACGTCTCTCCACCTTGCGGGTTTCCGCAGAACTACTACGTCAAACTCTTGCTTTTGCTTTGTGTTGTTGACAAATTCGACTTCGCCCTGCCATCTGCTAGCCGCCTGGTTAGCTCAGATGGTAGAGCGGCTGCCCCGGAAAAACGGTGGTCCCGGGTTTGAGTCCCGGACCAGGACAAATTTTTCTTCAACTATGAGGCCTTTCTTTCGAGGAATCCGTATGGGTTTCCTTTGTAGCAATTGCTACGAACGGGTGGATGTCTGATTTTTCCCTTTATTCATTACTTCTCTCCACCTTGCGGGTTTCCGCAGAACTACTACGTCAAACTCTTGCCTTTGCTTTGTGTTGTCGACAAATTCGACTTCGCCCTGCCATCTGCTAGCCGCCTCGTTAGCTCAGATGGTAGAGCGGCTGCTTCGGAAAGGCGGTGGTCCCGGGTTGGAGTCCCGGACCAGGACGAATTTTTCTTCAACTATGAGGCCTTTCTTTCGAGCAATCCGTATGGGTTTCCTTTGTAGCAATTGCTACGAACGGGTGGATGTCTGATTTTCCCTTTATTCAGGAATGAAGCAAATTCACTCTTTGCACTAGCCTATTGCAGAAACAAAATATGACAAACTGAGCTTTTAAGGGGGCCCTCAGAGGGGCCCAGTCCATGTGTGTCTTCATTTCTAGCGCAGCTGAGCACATCTGCAGCCTGCACACCCTCTTCTAGAGGTGATCTGCTGCGTGTGGAAAGACTAGATGTGCTGATATGGCGTGGTATTATGTGCACAGTCTTCCCACGTGTTTAGTACTGAGGGTTGAATAATCTGTAGTTTCAGAGATGCATTGAAATGAGACAGACATAGCATTCGCCTCCACTGCCAGCACTTTTCACGATAGTGTCCCACTGCGTGTGACAGTATCAAAGAGGACAGAGTGGATGAAAAAGCAAGGCTGGGTTTGCTTCATACTACCTATGTGAAGGTATCGGTGACACACCGTAAAACCATATCTTTATTCGCTGACTCTCAAATTCAAAATTTGAAATCGTACTAAATGGCTTTGTATTACCGAGAGTAAGGGTAAGCTGCAATGGCAGAATTGAAAAGACTAGGAAATTTCTTCAGTTAAAGTTATTTCACAGCATATACTGTTCCAAACATGTAGAGATAGGGAAATTCATATCAGGCTATCATCATACCTCACAAGGAAGAGATTACACTAAACAGGTTTATTAATTTCCTTAGTGGTGATGCCTCACATTGTTTTTTCCTTGGACCAAAGGGACTGCAAGGTTTTTCCGCCTGCAAATGATTGCATAGTTTTCAAAGATAATTCCCTCCCTGCTTTGTTTGTTTGATTTGACTGTAAGTTACATTACACAGAATGTATATCCCCCTGCAACGCCAGTACAGGTGAAGCAGGTATTAAATGAATAACCACGAAAGGATTTTGGGGCGAGCAAAAATGGCATGTGCAATAAAGATATGCACAGATGTCCCGTCAGTGTTGCTGTCAAACAAGAAATTGTGATATTGAGCGACTGAGCAAAATAACTAAATGTGTGCTTGTCGAACTATAGCTGGCATTTGCACCTTGATTGTGACTTAGCTATCAGAAGAAATTTGTTTTGTCTTGTTCTTTTTCTGTTAAAATGTAGTTTTTTCTTTGTTTACTTTCGTTTGGGTTTTTGTAGCTATATCATGTGCACATGTGACTAATAATGCCGTCTGGAAGTTAGTGGTTGTTGGTATTTCTCACTGCCTGTCATTTGTTCAGTGTGTACTAAAGTCAAAAGAGCACCGACCAGTATAAACCAGTGTGTTGAATTTGTTTTCTTGTGTTAGTGCGAATGATCTGACTGGTTATGTGTCCAAATAAACAATTAGATTATGAAAACAAAGTTAATCAGAACATGTCATTCGTTTTACTTATAATTACCTTATTTCAACTGCAGAACCCACATGTTCAGACATGTAGATTTAAGTAGAACAAGTCTTTTTGCGATTGTTAGTTCTGAACAGGTGAGAGCAGTGCTAAGGACACAAAGTGTGTCCACATAGATAAATGGCATGGTGCACTGTGCACGGACCTGATAATTGATGTGTTTTTGCAACAGACAAGCAAATAAATATCTAGTAACACCTTGTCAAAGGCACGAAAGCACATAAAGAGGCAGGGGTTGGCCACATACAAATGTGCCGTGGTTGTAGGTTTGTTAACAAGCATGCCACTTTCCTGTAACTTCAGAATATAGGTGCTGCACTGACACATCTCTTTTTTATTATGCGAAGCATACTAGCCGCACAACCATGCTCTTCCTTGCTGCGGCGCGCGCGGCCGCGTAGCTACCATATGACGTCATAACAGCTGCAAAAGCGGAGGCTCAACTCGTGCGCTCGCTTGCGGCCGCGTAGCTACATAGCCGGGTCTCGGCTCGTGCGCTCGCCTGCATGAGTTGTTTCTTCGTCTAGCCGAACCAAATTTAGCCAAGCAACAGCAGTTCACCAGGCTAAACAGTGGTTCAACAACTAAAATAAAGGCTAGTATGCTTCGCAACCTGGCATTAACCTTAGCTAAGCCACAGCCACTTTTTTGTGGGATTTGATTAGTTTCGGGGTTAATGGTTGCTGCTTTCGCTGACATGTTGCACTTGTGATATTAGGGACATCATCTGTATTATTTACAGTGTATGTACCCTAATGGTCACATAGTGGTGCTTAATCGTGAAGGCTCTCATTCAAATATTGCCTGGTCTACATATGCTTTTCTTCATGCCAAAAAAATAAGATATACTGCGTTTGTGTCAGAAGGAAAGAAACTGAGTGGTGTCTATTATTGCACATAAATCTATGCTTAGTTGCGTTAACATTTTTGCATAATTTCAACAACTTATTTGCTGCATTTCTGTAACATTCACACTCTGGCTTATCCACTTAGGTGCAACGAATAATAAAGGCAGAAAAGTAAAGCATTGCAGTGGATTTAACCTACTGCTGTTGATTCTGTTACCTTTTCGCAGCGTTTCTTTTTGGAAAAGCATATGTACAAAAGCACGTTTTGACCAAATAGGCTGCTGTTTGCGAGGCTTTGCAAGCACCACTATAACGTGACAAAAGCAGTGTGGCCATTTGGTTATACAAATTCTGGTGTGTTGGCACCACAAAAAGTAAACGAAGAAAGATATGTACGCATGACACAAGCACCGGATCTCACTTCAAGCTTTAAAATAAGGAAACGCAATATTTAATAACAGGTGGAGACATTATGTGATGAAATCTGTTAAAAGAAATTCTTTATGCAGTGCAACTAATGGATCACTGATACATTTATCATTCTTTTTAAATGTTGCAAACCACAATTACGTTGCATGTTGTCAGGTCATAATATCTCGCTACAACGCAAGTTTTGTGGAACACAGGACCGCGGTCACATTCTTTGCAGCATTTATCATTGTGTGAGGGAGGGTTGTTTCACACAGATGACTCATACTGCCTCAATCTCCCTGATTTCGCATTAATAGAGCATCCCATCTGTCCAAAGTAGGCACGGCCTTGTGATGGCAGCAGACTACGCAACGCTTGCAGCCTAGCTCACTAGATGCGTATTGTGCTTCAAGCCACAACCAACCTCTTCCTTTTTTTGGCTTCTGCCTTTTGTTGCAGCACAAAACTCTCCTTACAAGGGCCTGAGAAAAAGGATTTGCGCAACTAAATCAGGCATGACTAGGGAATATAATGAATGAGATGATGAAGTAAAGAAGTGGTTGCAGTTGTTTCGTATGCATTTGGGATTTTATTTTCGTGAGTAATTGTGTAGCTGGTCCCTACGGGCAAACATTTTTTTTTTGTATGAAACATGTGAAGAGAGATTTGCTCTGATGAGAAAAAAAGACTGAAGCCAGGAAAACAAACTAATTAGTTTGTTGCGTGCAGCACAATTTGCAGGCGTTGCACTGTGCAACGGAGGTTATGTACAGTCAGCCATTGCTATCCAGTCATGCTTGCATTGCATAGACACGCATTGTAATAATTTGAGATTGAGGCTAATGAAGTTTGTGTGCAACAACTCTCATCCGCACATTGTGATGCACTGCAAAATAGAGTGGTTCGTTTCAGTGTTCTTCGAAACTCGTTGCCAGAAATTATGAGCAAATGTACATAAGATAATTAAGCTTTGGCAGATTAGCGTGAAAAGGACAAATGCATCAGTCATTCTCAATTAAATTGCATGAAGAATTTGTTTTTGAATTAATAACGTCACTTCGTGTCACTACATGTTGTATATGTCTGTTTTCTTATTAAAGCCAGAGTTGAGGTTAAGCACTTGTGTCCTGCATGTCTTTGTCTTCGTTTGCTTCTGTGGTCCCATTACACCAGAGTAAATCCATGACAGGAGCTGCCAGTCCATGCCGTTATACTACATTGGGCTTAGTACGGCTGGCAGCCTGAATGTGACGAGTGCGAAGTAGCAGTAGGAACTTCAAAAGGGTAGAATTTTGTGTCAGTTGGTGGCGCATATTATAGTATGGTGAAGCGCTATAGATGGAACAGTGCGAGGCGAGACAGATGGGAACGTACTACAGAGAACTGTGAAAGTTTACTGGAAAGTTTTGCTGCAGCAGGACAATGCGTGCATTATCCTGGTGCAGCAAAATTTGCCAATGTTCGTAGTTGTCAGTAGCACTTCCCCATCTACATTACACTTCACCATACACTAATAGCAGTGACAACAGCAGCCAACTGACCCAAGCAATAATCAGTGCCCACAGAATTGCCAAATTGTAGGAGAAATGTTTCAGTGTAACACGTTTTGTTAACTGACAAGTAAATGGCACACATATCTGCAAACCGATGATCAAGTGCATTTTTCATGCACATACATTATTTCGTACAACTGCTTCCTGCTTTGGTTTTTTATGGCTTTTAGGAAGCATTCCAAAGTACTTAACTGTTTGTCTGTTCTAATATTAAATCTGTAGTCAGCCAGCACTATGTGTCATTACTGTATACGCCCTTACTTCGTCAGTGTTCGTCGCGCTGTTCCCAACTAAATATGAATAACCAAATAACAATTTTTTAAATTTTTAGGTTATGCAGAGAATACTCTTAATATGTAATTAATTAGAAAAATTTTCTCAATTTTAGGAAGAAGTCCGGCTGGCCCCAAGCCTGGTGTGAAATGAAGAAATGGCACTCCACATCAATTCATGTTTACTTGTCGTCATAACCAGTCTGTTAGCTTAACTTTGGTTCTTCTTATTGAATTCTCAAGAAAGGTATTAACTCTGTCATTCATTGAAAACGAATTTTTGCACTTGGGGACGCAGCCATGCACAAAGCCTTTGAGCTCATTAATATTTTTATTCTTAAAGAAAGTGCAGCTCCTGCGTGGAGCAATGGGTTGAATAAGACGAGGGTAAATGAAAAGATGGCGACATTAATTGTCAACAGTTGTCCAACAAAAAAAGTCTCAAGCTGGAGCCAACATCATTGCAAGGGAACCGAATGGCTCCAGCCTGAGACATTCGTTGTTCAACCTGGCAAGTCTCCTTGTCGAAATATTTCCTCTAGCCTGAGACCTATATCCACCCTCGACCAACGATACACCCATACATTTGGCAACCCATGGCAAGGTAACAAATTCACATTCAAAGAAAGAGAATGTAGTGTGCACCCTGGAAGGTAGCATGAACAGTATTTTATTTACTTAATGAAATGCAGGTTTGCTATCCAACTACTTTATTTCGATCCCCATTTTATAACTGGACAGCATGGTTCCTCAGAGAGAATATTTGTTCAAAGCTGACACAATTTTGCTCCTGTATGTCCGGTAAATCTGTCCTGGTTGCTACACTACCAGCCCTGTCTGCAATTTCATAGCAGTGTTTTAAGTATGCATCCCAATTCAAAAGAATAGTTAGGCATCTACCTCAGAATGTCTGCTACTGCGTTGCAGCTCGAATTCTATATCTAGGTGGTGACTGTGATGCCATGTGCTTTTTAAATAAGACCAATATGCTATCTGAAGTGCAATTAAATGAAATCTCAAATGACCTCAGCGCGGGGAATGACACGATTGGAAACCAATGTGATCAGGAGGATTTGATTTATGAAAACAAGGCACTTAAACATGAGAAACCAGTACTAATCTCGTCTAAAGATGCTGTTATTGGGTATGATAGGGGAGTTACTTGTTCGTGGCTGCATTTGCAGCATGTTACATTGCTGGCTTTATATATTGCACTGGGTACAGTGAAATGTTGCTGCTTGCACAATATTCAACTAAACATGGTAGCCATGCTAAAGTGTCCATGCAGAACACAACTCATCCACTATTAAGAACTGCAGTGGAACCTTCATAAACGAAAATCGCTTAAGCGAAACTGCCGCCTAAACAGGACACCATCCTGATGGTTGGTTGGCTCTCTGCAATGTCTCGCACTAAATAGAATGCCTGGTAAATGGAACCAATTTCCCCGGCCCCTTGAGGCTCCATTTAAAGAGTGCCCACTGTAAAAATATAGGGGGAATCCTGTTCAGAACTTTCGCAAATCTAGTCGTAAACAAAACTGCATTTCAGTGGGAGTGAAATGCAAAAGCACCCGTGTACTTAGATTTAGGTGCATGTTAAAGAAGCCCAGGTTGTCCAAATTAATCCGGGGTTACTCGCTACGGCATGTCTCATAATCAGCAGGTGGGTTCTGGTTTGTAAAATACGGTTTATTTTTAATAGCCTGCTCGGAAATACAGCCCAATAACTACACTAAATTATGTAGCTTGTTTGTGTGTTGAGTCCCAATTTTTTAATTTAGTACTTTGACATTTATCATATTTGTGTGCTAGTCCATGCAAAATACCACTGATCAGCCTCATTATACAAGCCACTGTTAATTTAGAATGGCTTAGTCAAGCAACTTAAACTTACAGCACAAACACCTAAGACGGACCACAAAAGGAACACACGACACATCGAGGCTAACAACTTCTTTATTTCTTCGTCGTCGATGCAATATAAACCCTAGACCACACAACCATGCAGGCACTCAGATTACATTACAGAGATCTGCCAAATTACCACATAAGCAAACGTAGGAAGTCAAATTCAGATGGGTGCAGGGACAAAGATATCTCACTGATGCAATTATCGCCTTGCCTTTTTATGTGGTAGGCCTCTATGGTAAGCCGCGCATGCTCATTCTTGCTTTTGCCTAGAATCGACGTCCCGTCAAGTTGTGCCTCACAATTGTTGCAAGAGTTTATATGCGCACCAAGGTGCGCTGCTCTATCTACATTTTTGTTTACTTTTTGCGCATGTTCCCTGAGTAGCTCATTGACACAATGCCCTATCTAGCCAAGCTATATCTTACCACATGAGAGTGGAATGGTGTAAACCACGCCGACAGCGCGCGACACGTATGAAGCACTATGCCGAATTTGGCCTCCTCCTCTGCTCTCTCCGCAGGTGCGTGAGCATAGCTTTAAAAGCTTGTTCGGCGAAGAAAAAGCCAAAGGAACACTATGCCTGCAAGCTACTCCCTTGAGTTGATAGATGACCTTATGTATTTAAGGGACCACGCAGGGAACATGCGCAAAAAAGTAAACAAGAATGTAGGTAGAGGAGTGCACCTTGTTGCGCATGCAAACCCTTACAACAGTTGTGAGACACGACTTGATAGGACGTCGATTCTTGGCAAAAGCAAGAATGAGCATGCGCAGCTTGCCTTAGAGGCCTACCACATAAAAAGGCAAGGCGATAATTGCATCAGTGACATATCTTTGTCCCTGCACCCATCTGCATTTGACTTCCTACGTTTGCTTATGCGGTAATTTGGTAGATCTCTGTAATGTAGTCTGTGCGGTTGTGCGGCCTAGGGTTTATATATGCATCGATGACAAAGAAATAAAGTTGTCAATTAGCGCCAGTGTGTGCCATATCTGCCTTTTGTGGTCCGTCTTAGGTGTTTGCGCTGTAAGTTTAAGTTCAGAATTATGTACCAACTAGGCCCAAGTGGAGTTTTACTGTTAGTCAAGCAAGCTCAATATATAGTCTGTGCAAAAGTGTGGAGTGTCAGTGCAAAGTAACAGTTCAAACACATGGCTATGTAGTTACAGTTCAGTATGAAACGAGATAAGATTTCATAGCATTTCTATCATTTGCTAATTTCATTGTGTTAGGACATGTAGAATACTAGTAACTGGCATGCATGCTTACAATTTACAGTATTCTTTTTTAAAATCAAGACAATTATTTTACTGGGGCAGAAATTTGCTTTCTTTTGGGCCCGAAAGTGAACATATATTTCTTACATTTTGTGTTTAATAAACTTTCTTTGCTGTCAATGTGTGTCTCGTGCATTTTTCCTTTCAGCAAGTAGCAACTGCTCTCGAAGGCGTTTGCTGGCCTCGGAGGCACTTCCGGTAACTAGCATTTTCGATAGGACGATTGTATAAAAGCTTTGCAACGAGGGGCTCTGTGATCAGCGAAAGGAAAAAATGAAGACGGGCCGTGACGGGTTCATTCACCATTGGACCACGTGAGCGCGTGACTTGGTCGATTCAGCGGTGGCCGTGTGCCGTCGATTGGACCACGTGTGGCGAGCCCGCGGCGAAATGCTTCGTGGCGGTGCGCCGCGCCTATGCAGCAGCAGACGGAATACTGGAGGCCACAGTGTCGGACGCCGGCGTTCGCTCCGAGCAGGTGCGACGCCTGCTCGGGTGGCAGCTCACGGACGGACGAGTTCCCTTGAGCCTTGATCGCCGGCGTTCGACATTTTGGCCTGCGGCGTTCCGTCTGGTGCTGCGTAAGCGCGTGACCCGCGCCACCAAGCATTTCGCTACGTGCTTGCCGCACCTAAACTAAAATGCCTTTAATTCCTTCACAAAACTCCCATTGTACCTCCCCGTCAAATGGGGGTGAAGGGGGTGAAGTGGGCGTATTACGGTACCCCCGTTTTGTGCCCAATTAATGCACATGGCATGGGAGTTTTATCGTACGCCCATTCAATGGGAGGAAAAAGAAGTACAAAAGGGAATGCGCTAGAGGACAAGCAAAAAACGCCCATCTGGGTGTTTTTCTGTTTACAGTGTAGGTTAAACAAGAAAAACGAAAAAAATCCTATAACTCCCACAACCAAATTTTCTTATCCCCTGTTGCAAACTTTGCTTTTGTAGGCCTCCGCATTTTGTCGTTTCCCTACTTTTCTTGCACCAGTCCTCTAACCGCCCCTTACAAATCCCTATTGCGGACATGATTACTTTTCCACTGCTCTCGCTGAAGCCAAAGGCTTCAAGGAGGCCAGTGGTGCCTAAATCGACCGCTGGGCAGATGTCTTCACATTCTAATAAAACATGCTCCACAGTTTCCCTAGCTTTACCGCAGCAAGCACATGCTTCTTCTCCCTTCTTATATCTCGCTTTTTTTTATTGAAATGAATATTAGGAGAGGTTGGCGCCTTTATGGTGGCACCGGCTACTCCTTGTCATTTGGCAAAGAAAACAGATTTGCGTGAAAAGGGAGAATAGCGACACGAAATATGGCACTCAGTAGAACACTGGATCAATAAAAAATACACAGTCCAACGGTACATGAGTCGCAATGTTCTGTGCATTAGTTCAGTCCACGTACGCATATATAAAGTCAGATATTTTGAACAGCCAAAACACACAACACATGTAATGCACTGCAAGTACAGAACAGAATTATACATATTGCGTAAAAGTTGCGATCACCACATAAACCAATTATGAAGCACTAACAACGTCTGTGTTAGTCATTTAGCGTATTCGGATCATCTGATACCTAATATTTTCACAAAATGTTGGTGTCCTCTAAAAACTTTTTTAGAGCAAGAAGCGCTCTTTTTTTAAGGCCGGCAGTTGGCCATAGGCCAAGTATGTTTTTTAGAGTGAATGGTCTTCTGTCTAATATCAACAAATTTGCTTGCAGTACCCTTCTTTGTGGATCGTATTTTGTGCACTCGAGGAGAAGATGATGCACATCTTCATCTGGGTGGCCACAAAACCATTGTGGACTAGAGACACGTTTTATCCTGCACAAGAAGCGTTTTGTGAATGCAGTGCCAAGACGCAGGTGGTGTACCAATGTTTTAAATTTTCTGTTGTCTCTTAGATTTTCCGGCATTGATAAGTTTACACATGAGTCTATAAAGTATACCTCAGAGTTTTTAGTTTGCTGATCAAACCAGGTAGTTTTCCTGAGGCGACAAGAAATCTGTCTCAGGAGCAGACGGACTTCACTACGCAATAGAGGAAGATTGGTTGTCTCCGCGTTATTGTGCACCCGATTCGCAGCTGCGTCCGCTGCAGTATTGCCAGGAATATTGCAGTGCCCAGATATGAGCTGGAATGCAATTACGTGGTTCATTGCGCTTGCTTTCGTAAGTTTTTTGAGTGTCTCATACAATATCAAAGTGTTTAAAGAATGTTTCTTATTGTTCTGTATTAATGTGAGAGCGGCTTGCGAATCGCTAAAGATAACCCATTTTTCCGAATGTTTTTCTGATGTTATGAAACGCAAAGCACACAGGATTGCAAACAGTTCTTCCACGGTGGAAGATGTCTCTCGGGACAATTTAAATGTTTGCGCTAGTGCTAAATGTGGAATGACGAATGCTGAAGTCGAGGAATTTTTATGACACGAACCATCTGTATAAACGTTGATGTACTGGGGATATAAGGAGTAAGTGTGGAAGAGTGCCAGTTGTTGTGCGGCTACTATGAACATGTCTCTTTTAGATATAATCCCGTCAACCAATAATTCTATTTTAGGGCACGTTAACATCAAGGGAGGGTAACAAACATCCACTTTGCATAATTCAAATCTTGGTAATAATGCTTTATGTTCTCGAACAACATCGTGAATTTTGCTTTTGTTTCTTTCGGTAAGCGTGAAGTTTAATAGATGCTTCTCGTGTTGGGTTAAGATGCGATAAATATGTCAGCATGTTTCAGCCGTTCGTATTACTGGAAATGGTGGGTGACGGTGACGAGCTTCAGCAAAAACTTAAGAACTGGAGGTAGCCTGCGCAAACCCAAGACACATTCGCAGCCCTCTTGCCAGTAAACGTTGAAGACATTCCTCAGAAGTTTGCAATAAACCATGGAGAATAGGTGCCGAGTAAGCAATTTTTTTGTTTTATGAGTGCGTTATGAACTTGTAGTAGCCAAGAGACTGATCCCCCCCACCCCCACGTTGTACCTGCGAGTCGCTGAAGTACGTTAATTACTGCATTGGTCTGCTTTTCAATTGCGCGGATGTGTGAAGCCCATGTTAGCTGGCGGTCAAGAATAACTCCAAGAAATTTATGCTCTTTCACAAACATCAAAGTTTGCCCATTAAGCGTAAGTTGAAAATTATTCAGCTGTCGTCTAGTGAAAGGAAGTACGGCTGTCTTTGCGTACGAAAGACTCCTGCCTCTTTTTTTAAAAAGGTGTCGATACTATCAAGACCCTCTTGCAGCGTTGTTTGAATGTCTTGTATGTGCGATCCAGAGGCCCATATGCAGATGTCATCTGGGTACAGCGAATACTGTAGACCAGACGGGAGTTTTAGTGGCAAGGCTGCCATGACGCAGTTGAATAAAAACTGACTGAGAACACTGCCCTGCAGAACGCCCTGTGTGATGCTTGATAATTACTCGCTCTTTCGATTGTTTCCATAAATATTTTTCTGTCTTTCAAGAAATTTGATACCCATCGCCGTGCTCGACCGTGTAGGCCAAGCTCTAACATACCAGCAAGGATGTGTACGTGACTTACAGTGTCGAATGCTCTTTGAATGTCTAAAGATACTGCTACTGTCACATTTCCGCAACTTCGTTCATGTTCGACGCATGTGGCAATGTCTAATGCTGAATCCATTGTACACCGATTTTTTCGAAAACCAGTTATGTAATTGGAAAACACATTTGTGTGTTCCCACCACCACTGCAGTTGACGGTCTGCCATCTTCTCCATTAGTTTGGAAAAACAGCTTGTGACACTGACGGGTCGGTAGGAGTCAAGACAAAGGGGAGTCTTTCCTGGTTTTAGTACTGGAATTACCCGGGCTACTTTCCATGAGTCTGGCAGAGCCTCTCTTATCCAGATGTCATTAAATATCTCCAAAAGAGCCATTCTTCCTACAGGAACTAGGTTCTTTAACATCATATTCGCGACACCATCTGGGCTTGCGGTTGTCTTTGTACGGCATGACTAAAAAGCACATTTCAATTCATTTAGACCAAACTCACAGTCAATTTGAGGAGGTTGTGACATAAAGCACGCACGAACTTTCTGTTCTGCTAGTGTTATCGAGCTTGTAAATTGTTGGCAAGTAAACGGAATTCCTGGTCTGGATATAAGTTGACAGAATTCGTCAGCAACAGATGTTTCCAGAGTGCTTCGAGCTACGGCAAGGGCTCGGAAGGGATGGCTCTGGGTAACTGGACCACTAAAAGATCGGACAACTGACCATATTCTGGGAGCTGGAGTAAACGGACATAACGACGCGAAGTATTCTCGCCACCTTCTCGTACCTAATTTTTGTAAGCGTCTGCGCGCAGTTGGCCGAACTTTCTGTGCCATCTTGTTGTCATCCAGCTTTCCACTGCGGCGGTAAGCCCGTTCTGCGCGTCTTCTAATTGCTCTTAGACATTCATATTCCCCGTCGACTGCAGCGCATTCATTTGGAACAATGACTTGCTTTGTGAAGATCTTGTAAGACTCACACAATATATTTGCAAAACCTTGAACGCTCGGATTTTCGCCCAATCAGTTACTTAAGTGGTGACGAAAACTTTGCCAATTAGTATATTTTGAGTAGCGCCGGGTCCCCTCACTCCGTATGAGGCGATGTTTTATCAGGATTGGAAAATGATCCCTACTGTGTGTTTCTGTGTCCGTTGACTATTCAACGCCATCAAGAATGTCTTGTGAGCAGAGCGTAACATCTATACAGCTTCAGCAACGAAACCCCCGCAAGAACGTTGGAGAGCTGTCATTTAACACGATAAGATTACTTTTTCTGCGGCAGACTCTATGATGCTTCCACCGGAATCGTTATATTCACTGCCCCAGATGACGTTATCTGCGTTGACGTCCCCGCAAACCAGCACATGTGAGTTTGCGATACCAAACACATTCACCAAGCTGTCTACTGATATTTTGCTAGCACATTGTAGATGAAGACTGATCATTGTGGCGCTTGTATTTCTAAAAGATATCTTGCATGCTATAAACTCCGGTATATTTAAATCACTCGACTGTATTAAATAGGACGGCAGGTGCTTTCTCACGCATAACATCGCTCTGCTACTTCCAGTAATACGCGATTATTTATATATAACATAGTTTGAAAGACGAAAGTCATCTCTTACGCCTGCCTCCTGTATACATGAAACAGGAAAGTTATGTTGAGCTAGTAGTTTGCGAAAATCAGCTGACTTATTTCGAAGGCTATTAGCATTCAACTGAAATACGAAAACATTGTTGTAAGGATTGTTCGTTGTAAGCCTGCCGTGGAGCTGTTGGTGGTTGTGGAAGCACCAATGATTCCATAGAAAGTAGTGCTTTTACCTCTGGAAGGTTGTTTGCGTGTGGAATGGCACTGAGAATTGCACGAAGAGCTGTGAATAGCATGGGCAGGATCATCTGTGCTACAGGTAAAGACGCGTAATCATCAAACGACGCTGAAGCTTCATGCGTGCTCGAAGCAGGTTACTGAAGAGTTCACTGAGATGGTCGCTGCGATGACTGGTGTGGTTGAGGCGAATGCTGAGGTACTTGCTCAGATGTTAGATGAGGTTGCTGTTTCAATGGCTGAGGGCGTTGCCGAGAATGTCGGCGAATTTCACTCGAAGCCTGGGCAAGGTGAGTAGCCTTCTCTGAAGGTGGATCATGCTGTTCGCTGTCAGAACGTTGTCGACCTGAGTGCTTTAAAGCTGCAGAATAGCTCATATGGACCCCTTGCTCTATTTCTTTGTTAGGAGTTGGAGGCGCACATCTTAAAGCATCAAGGTTGGGTGGGGGCGCATTACGAGGAGGCAGCCTTCTGTACTTTAACTCATGTCTGCGTAACCTTGAAGCAGCTCTGCTCTGAGGGCACCCGGAGTAGGAAGCTGTATGGTTTCCGCCACAGTTGGCACACTTTGGCTGACACACAGACTTGCACTCTGAATGGTTGTGGTCTTCTGAGCATATCTTGCAGCGACGCTGACGGCAGTAGCTCTTCGATAGATGTGCAAATCTCTGGCAGTTGTAGCATCTTAGAGCAGGGCCATGATATTCTTCTACGGAGTAACTCGTGATACCTAAATGCACTTGTTGCGGCATTGGTTTGTCGTCTCTGAAATGGAGGATGACGGTTCTCAGCGGGCGTGATTCTACCGCTCCGTCTTGGCGATTGTAGCGCGCCTGACGGCGGGTAGATGTCAGTCCAAAATCCTTCAGGAAGTCAACATGTTGTTCTTCCGTATACTCAACTGATCGGCGTATCTTGCCAACATTCTTAGTATAGGACGCCGGAATGAATGGCTTGACTTCCAAACCAGCCACTTCGCTCATCGACAGTAGATGTCTTGCAGACGACACTGGAGTAAAGTTGACAGAGAAACTTCTATCTCTATTCACGCGGAAAGACTGCACTTTTTCTTCTGCCGCCGAGACAATTTCCGACGCAGCGCGGTTTGGATTCACTTACCAGAAGTTGCGTCCTTCCTGTGAGGATCTTCACTTAGATAATAGGTAGATGTTTTGTCGTCGTCAACCAGTGGTTTCTTGGCTTCACTTTCGCTCGTCTCAGCCATATTCACTGAAGGTGCGCTGGGAGGTACGGCAGCGTTGAAAACTAGCGTCGCCGGCTTGATGCCATTGGGGGCTTGTTGTGGCACTTCCGAGTATGGCGCCGATCCTGTGGCACTCATGAGCCTAGGAACGCGCTGTCGGACATATGGCTCGTGTCGGTGTTCTTTGCTGCCTACCACCGTGGTAGGCGTAGATGCGCTGCGGAGCGCAGTCAAACCACTCGATATTGTGCGTGATCTTTAGCACACAGGAATCCCACGGGATGTATGTTCTCCCTAGACAACAGGGAAGTCTCAACACAGCACTGATTCTTGGAAGAAAACAGAAAACAGAAGTTATCATAAATTGTTTCTTTCCCGATTTCGTTTTTTCCTCTTAAGTACTTCCTCATAGCAGGTTTCTTTTCCCTTGCCGCCACCCATGAGATTATTTCAGCATCTCTGACTTTACGCTTTACGTTTTTTGTTGCTGTGTAGCCCACCCTACAGGCCGCATACTTGCTGGTAACCTTCCTAGTTCTTTTCCTCCACTGTGAATCAATGTTTTTCCTGTACAGATGCATCAACACTCTCCCAGCTCGTTTACTTTCTTCCATATTCCTCAGTCGTTATTCATGCTAAATTTTACTGCGAGCTACGGTTTGCAAAACAGTGAGCGCTACCTGGCGCGCAAGAGGCGAAGCTGCAGCGCTCTGCGTGCGAGATTACGTGGTTAGAAAGCGAGTTTGGTTTCTCGGCTTCTGCCTGGCTTATGCCGCGGCAACCGACCGTGTTCACAGCGGTAAAAATAACGGAACACGCCTTCCGTCCGTTCCGGTTGTCGTACATGACATGGACCTACGACTTCTCGAAGCGTACCATTCAGACTTAACGCGTGTGGAAGTATACGCTTTCTAAAACTACCGCTATTCGCCAGACTCATCAAAGCCGTGCACTGAAGGAAGATTACATCAAAGATATCGTATATTCGGAGCCTGTTGGTTCCAACACGGGACTGATGCGAGCGACATGCACTTCTTCAACAAAGAGCGGAGTACACGTGACGTCAAAGCACACCGCCGATGTAACGCCGAGTGTCCACACTTGGTTTCGCAGACTGGCCGCGCGCAGCGATCACCGTGTAAGGCGGCTCGCTTTATTTGCTCTTTGCGGCCGACGGAGTATAGAGAGAACCAACTCTATGTTTTCCGGTGAAGAGGAATGCCCAGCGCTGCCGCCACATCGCCAGTCGTCCGGGAGGCGCGAGCTCGAGATTGCCTGAGCTGCTCTGGTTTATACACGCTGCACGCTGCTCTCTTGTACTGTATTCATATTAGATTCTGGTGGAGGCACTGCGATTTTCCCCCAGCCTCGAATTACGCACCGGAACTCTGGCATCCGTCATGCCTGACGACCCCAGCCCAACATCCCCACCGGTTACTCCTGCCGTCCTATGTGCCGGTGCCCAGTGTGAGCGGGATCCTGATATCTTCAGCGGCACCGATGAGAAAGACGTTGAAGATAGGCTGGAATCGTATGAATGCACCAGCAACACCAACAAATGGGACACGACCTTCTATTTATCGGGCGTCGCCAAGCTGCGGGCGTCTCCAACCACAAAGCCGATCTCCACACGTGGGCTAGCTTCAAAACCAGCATCGCAGAATTTCGGGCCGCCCTGGCGTGCGCAAACTTCGCGCTGAACAACGCCTACGAAGCCGATCCCAGCAAACTGATGAAACGTTCACCAACTACATAGAGGGCATCGCCGACCTCTGCCGGCGTGTCAACCCGACGATGGCGGAGGCGGACAAGGTACGTCACATCATGAAGGGCATTTCCGACGGTGCCTTTCATATGCTGCTGTCCAAAAACCCAGGCACGGTTTCTAAGGGCATTGAGCTTTGCCAGAGTTTCGACGAGCTCTCCACTCAGCGTCTTCTCACGCGATGCCGTCCTGCGTTCGACGAAACCCTCGTGAGCATGACCGCGGCTCCTGAGATGGACTCCCTTCTTTGCCAGATAAAAGAATTCATCTGTGCTGAGGTCGCTCGTGAGCTTTCACTGTTGTCCTAAGCCACGCCCCCATCTTTGCCTTTGCCCATCTTTGCTGCATCTTTGCGCCAGGTCATCCACGAGCAAGCTTGCGCAGCTCTCCCTTCTGCCCGCGAGAAACCGCTGGTGCCGACTACCATCGCTTTTACCAAGGTGACTGAAACTCTCAGCTATGCCGAGGCCCTCGCGCTGCCACATCCTCCGACCTTTGCAACATCCCCATCAGTCGTGCCACTGCGTCCAGTTCCTCACATCTTTAAGCCGCGGTACCCACACAGCAGTGGACAATGGCGCACTCCTGACAACCGCCCAATATGTTTTGCGTGTGGCCTACCTGGCCACGCTGCACGATTTCGTCGTCGCGCGCGACATCCTACCGCCGTAGCTTCGACACCGAACCATACGTTCCCCCGTACCCGCCATCCTCCGCGTCTCAGAATCCTGGCCAAATGTCTTCCTACTGAGACCACTGCCCCCTTGTTGACCGCCATTCGCGATCGCCTCGATGCCGCTTGCTTTCGCCGATGCGTCGTCGTCCTTTACGCCGGAAAGGGAAAACTAATCGTCGCAGTTCCCGATGCAAGAACTGCGTCACCCATGACCATAGTAAGACCTCTCCCTTCTCTGAATAATGTTATCGATGTATATGTGGAAGGCGTCGCTGTACTCGCCCTCATTGACTTTGGTGACGCAGTTTCAGTTATTAGTGCAAAACTTTGCTGTTCACTCAGAAAAGTTACGACGCCACTGTCAAATGCGTCCCTTCGTACTGCCTGCGCATACCACATCACGCCTGCTGCTGCGTGTACTGCTCGCGTTGCGATCAACGGCCTCCTCTACATCGTCGAATTTTTGGTGCTGTGTTCTTGTTCCCATGACCTTATTTTGGGTTGGAGCTTCCTTTCCAATAATAAGGCCGTCATCGACTGTTCTAGTGCTAAAGTGGAATTTGAAACGCTCTGTCATGCCTCACTCCTTGACGCTCGTGAACCTGAAGATAAAGTATTTGCTGCCGAAGACGTTATAATTCCACCGCACTCATAGGCCCTTGTTACAGTGTCATGCAACATTGTTGCTGATGCCAGCGAACTTTTTATGGCATCTGCAATTTTCGCTCGTCGCAAACGTTCCCCACTGCCTTTCGCTCGTTTGGACGTTCATGCCGGCGTCAGAAAACTGCTCGTCGCCAACCGATTGTCCTGTTTTCTCACTTTGTTTCGTGGGGAGTGCGTTAGCCGTGCCCCGTGTGTCGACCCCGCTGCCATCATTGACATGCCAACTGGTTCCATCGCCAATCATGAGGTCACCGGAGTGACCTGTAACCCCACGCAGCAGCCGAGTTCTTCCGATATTTTACATAGCGCCATCACCGACACGCTGACTGTTTCTCAATGGGCCCAGCTTCTACGCCTTCTCGACAAGTTCCATTCGTCTTTCGACTGCCAGCAGGTTCTCTTGGGCCGCACATCAACTGTTTGTCATCGCACCGACATGGGTAGCAGTGCGCCACTGCGACAAAGACGATATCGCGTATCCGCGACAGAGCGCCGTGTTATCGACGACCAAGTAGCGGATATGTTCATGCGCTGCGTCATTCAGGCTTCGGATAGCCCCTGGGCATCTCCCGTTGTTCCTGTTAAGAATAAGGATGAATCCATTCGATTCTGTGTCGATTACCGTCGTCTTAACAAAACTCGTAGAGATGTTTACCTTCTTCCGAGAATTAACAAAGCCCTTGACTGTCTCCAAGGCACGAAGTTCTCTTCTGTCGACTTACGCAGCGGCTATCGGTAAGTCCCAGGGCACCCGAAGACCAACCCAAAACGGCCTTTGTAACACCAGATGGCCTATATGAATATCGTGTCATGCCTTTCGGGCTCTGCAACGACCCCACAACAGCTGAGCGTATGATGGACAACCTTTTGCGTGATCTCTAGTGAAAAACATGCCTGTGCTACTCAGATGATGTGACTACTTTTCGTCTGATTTTCCCATCTATATCTCTAGGCTGGAGGAAGTGTTACAGTGCCTAACTGCCGCCGGCCTTCCGCTCAATCTGAAGAAATGTCATTTTGGCGCAAGTCTGCTCACCATCCTTGGCCACAGGCACGTACCCAAGGGGAGGCCCGGGGGGGACGGGCCACTCCCGAAATTAAGACGCATACCCCCCCTCCCCTCCCATGTCACCACTTCTCACACACATTCCTAAAACGCCGCCAAATCAATGTTGAGACTTGACAGCTATTCGGCGGTGAACATTTTGTTGCCTTTTTCACTCCTTTTGGATGGCGGTAGTTATCGGCGTCTTTTGGGATGTGAAGGCCAGTTTCCTCATCAATTCGGCGCCCGCGCGATTAACTCCAGATGCATGCAGCTGTCATCGTCTATTCGACGGCCACGTGCATCGTTGTTGCTTCGTTAGTTCAACCTTCTGCGTCTAGACTGATCCAGGGACCAGGAAATGGATTCAGTTCGTGGTCAGCTGGTCTGTATTCACATGGAACGAGTTGCGGCCAGAGAAAATGCCAAATGTGTTTAACTTTCCTTTTTCTTTCATTGTTTCCTCGAGTGACGGCTCGCCGTGACGCTGACAGATCCACGGAACTATATACCGCTGTTAAAAGACATGATCTTTTGCCGCAAGTTAAAACACACACAAACGGAAGACACATAAAGAAAGCACTCGTGGCACTTCCAACTAGGTCAACAAGCAACTACAACTAGGCAACAACTAGGCCATGAAGCAGTTCTGTTGCAACATATCCACGTGATATGGGTTAGATAAGGTGGGAAATAAAATAATGCGAGACAGCGTCCATCATGAAACCTTGCAATAACCCTTAAAATGATGGGCTATATGACTGTCACCCGTTAACTCGTCTAGTTTTTCCCTAATTGTACAGCACTTTCCGTGCAAAATTGGCAACTGGAAACAAGAGTCTCAAGGAGTTGAGAAATTAAGCGATCTACTAAGAGAGGGGGCCGAGACAACAGCCAAAAAGAAAGGAAAAGCGAAAATTAACCAATTTAGCCATTGTTTATCAAACTATTTATGGATTAACATCTCTTTATCTCTTTAAAAAAGAAACTGAGAAAACGCCGCCGTAAGTGGAAGACGATTCCGTGTGTTTTAAATGATGCTTCTAAAGTTATCATTAGAGCCACCTAACGTAGCCACTTCTCTGCTGTGCTTATGTAGGTGTTTTAAAGTGAAAGCTTCACTGGCCGCGAACTTGCGGTTTCACCCCGGCCGTGCTCCGAGGAGGCACATGACGTCCCACAGCGTTCCTCGTCACGGTGCGTTCCTCGTCGTTGCATTCGCCTCCGCTCACTTCGCCAGTGCTTCGCATACCTGATAACATGTCGGAAGATTCAAAATGAGAGATCGCGTGCGCCGCAGCCACAGCTGAGGTGGCAGTATGGACGGCGACAATTCTGATAAGCAGAAGGAGGCCTGGAATCGACATCGGAATGAGATAAAGAGGAAACGAATCGTACAGGAAGCAGACGAACAGCGTGCCAAACGATTGGCTAAACGCCGCAACATAGCTAGAACCCCGGACTATCCTGGACTTGAAATCGAGATTAACCAAAGCTATTCATGCTATGCCTTAGCGTTCGCTACGTATGTCCTGGCTTACCCGTGCTAAGCCACTGCCAATTTTTTCTAACCTTACGCGGTGGGCGCAGTACGTCGAGAGTCGCACTTCCTGCGCCACACTCAGTTGTACGTGACTGGCGGCCGCGTATCGTTACGCAACTTCCCAAATAACAATACTAGTCGGTTGTGGAACTTCTTAGAGCAGTAAACGAGGGATCCAAAAGAACTGCGATTGTTCCGCAAATATATATTTCTGTATACTTCTCCCACAGCTCATTAAAAAAACACTGCTATATTCGGAGAAAACTTAAGTCTGCAGTGAAGCTCCGCCCACGCCCTCATCCCCGCCAGCCACTGTTCCTTCGCAAGGCTACAAATAATTCGTACCTCAAACTTTTTCTCATACCCAAATGAGGTGGTATCTACATAAATAAAATTATTAGCACGTAATTTTATACATTTCCCTCACCTATTCTATTGGAATGGCGAATGCATAATTCTTTATCGAACTCAAATAACATGCTTGCTTCGCTACAACTATTTGTTGTGAAGTTTCACTTCAGTTGGCAGTGAAGTTTTATGAGTAAAACGGGTGCAGCAGTGAAATACTGCACCACAGACTTTTGAAGACTCCATAAATTTTGTCCATGCCTGTTGCACACTTCATTGCTTCTGCCAATGAAAAGACTTTTCAAGAACAGCAGACACCCCGGAGGTATCAAGTACGACGCCATTTTGAAAAGGCCGCACGACGACGATTTTGTTTGCTTCTGTGACATGGCTGGTGGAGTAACCTAACTCCGCGCGGCCTGTGTGCCTTTGCTGCCAACTGCTGTATTTTTTTAGTTCTATGCTACTAAACTAATCTTTATTTTACACTGTTGATTCTTTACTTGTTCTAGGCAGTGTTCTTTCTGCGCTTCTTTCCTGCGCGAGTCCATTTGACGTGGTTCTTTGTTTGCCAAGTAAAGCAGAGGTGTGTCGCACAGGCGTGCGTGTAAAATACACCTTATTTCATTTCGCTCTCGTGAGATTTCGCGTTTTTATGGCGAATGGTGGGCGTTATTCACATTTGTGATAATAAGGGAACACCCCCCCCCCCTCATTTGCATAGAAACGTTACCTTAGGTTGCCCCCCCCCCCCCCCGAAAAAAAAATCCTGGGTACGTGCCTGCTTGGCCATGTAGTATCTAAACACGGTATTCTTCCTGACGCCGCCAAGCTCCGTGCAGTTGCTGATTTTCCCAAAGCTTCCTTCGTAAGAGAAGTTCGCAGCTTCCTTGGCCTGTGTTCTTATTTTAGCCGCTTAATTCGGAATTTTGCGTCCATCACCGCTCCCTTGAATCAGCTTCTACGGAGCGACTTGAACGATTACGCCTGGTCGTCCGCTTGTGACGATGCCTTCCAAGAGTTGCGTCATCTACTGACCTCGCCGCCCATACTGCATCACTTCAACCCGACAGCTCCGACCGACGCCAGCGGTATTGGACTTGGCGCTGTGCTCGCGCAGCGTAAATCTGGATTCGACGAGTACGTCGCTGCATACGCAAGCCGCACCCTCACCGAACCCGACAAGAATCATTCCGTTACGGAGAAGGAATGTTTGGCCATAATCTTACCACTTCGTAAATTTCTACCCAACCTCTATGGCAGCCCCTTCTACGTGATAACAGATCACCATGCACTTTGTTGGCTGTCCACGTTGAAGGATTCCTCAGGTCGATTAGCTCGCAGGGCTTTGCGATTGAAAGATTTCGACGCGTGCGTTGTCTACAGGTGTGCCGCCGCCACACTGATGCCGACGCGCTTTACCGTTCGCTCGTGTCAGCAGAAAGCGATGCCTGCCTCTCTGCCGTTGACCAAGTACTTTCGTTCCCAACAGGCTGCGACATGGCTTCAGAGCAACGCAAGGATGCCTGGATTAGTGCTCTTATCCGCTTCCTTTCGAAACCGTCGACTGTTCCTTCACCTTCTCGAGCTTTGCGCCGCCAAGCATCTCACTTCAAAATTCGGGATGGGCTTCTCTATTGTCAGAATTACGTCTCTGACATCCGCAAGTGGTTGCTGGTCTTACCTCGACATCTTCGAGGTGAAATATGTTCTTCCTTCCATACTGACCCGCGGTGTGCACATGCGGGTATCTTCAAGACGTACCCCACCTTCGATCCAGGTTTTATTGGCGTCGCATGTATACCTTTGTGTGCAAGTACATTCGGTCGTGTCCTCAGTGCCAACACCGCTAGGTTCCTGCTCAGCATGTCTATGGTCCACTCCAGCCAATCCCGTGTCCTGGCAGGCCCTTCGATCGCATTAGCATTGACCTGTATGCACCCCTCCCGAGCACGGCTCCCGGAAACCGCTAGATAGTCGTCGCCACCGACCATTTGGCGCGATACGCAGAAACAGCCGCTCTCCCTGCTCCCACCGCTCGTGATATAGCATCCCTCCTCCTGAAAAAACTTTTATTCTCCGTGACGGTGCACCTCGCGAACTTCTGAGTGATAAAGGACGTGTGTCTTCCTCTCCGAAGTCGTAAACGCGCTCCTTACTGAATGTCGTATCGTCCATCGCACCACCACCGCCTACCAGCATCAAACTAACGGTCTGACGGAAAGATTTAACCGCACCCTAGGCGACATGCTCTCCAAATACGTCGCCTCCGCCCACACTGATTGGGACCTCATTTTGCCATTCATCACGTTCGCCTACAACACTGCGCCACAGGCGACCACAAACTTCTCCCCTATCTTCCTCTTGTATGGCCGCGAACCTCGGCTACCCTCGACACCAGTCTTCCGTACAGACCCGACTAATCCAAATCTACGCCCATCTCTGATGCTGCTCGCCGCGCAGAGGAATGCCGCCAGCTCGCCCGTTCCTTTACATCCGTCGACCAATGGCAACAAAAATATCGACGTGACGATGATCACCCGCATTATCACTTTCTTCTGAACTCCCTTGTGTGGCTTTGGCTTCCCGCCGTTTCTGCTGGACTCTCATCCAAGCTTGTCTCCAAATATCAAGGACCCTACCGTGTTGTAGCGCAGACATGGCCTGTGAACTATATTGTCGAGCCTGTTACTCCACCTACGGAGCAACGCTGTCGTGGTCGTGAAACCGTCCACGTACAACGCCTGAAACCGTATTATGACCCCATGATTCTATGCTAACCATTAGTCGCCAGGATGGCTCCTTTTCCTATAGGGGGCGAATTGTAATGAAGAGGAATGTCCGGCGCAGCAGCCACATCGCCAGTCGTCCGAAAGGGGCGAACTCGAGATTTCCTGAGCTGCTCTGGTTGAGACACGCTTCCTGCCCCTCTCTTGTGCTGTATTCATATTCATAATTCGTGGTGCTGCTTTTCTCGCCACTTGTCTGGTTCTACGCAAGTGTTCCCGCGATTTAATCCTTGGGATGGACTTTCTCCGGGAATATGGCGCCATTATTGACCTCCGCGGGCGCTGCATCGCTTTCTCGACACAAAGGGCAACACAGACCGACGCCATTGGACACAGATCCGCACTTCGCGTTTGGGACGAGAGCATAACGAAACCGCCGCATGTGAGTGTTATGGTTCCGGTCAAGTCCGACGAACTACAAATCGCTGAAGCCATTGTCGAAGGCAACATTTCTATGTTGCTGGCATAAGGCATTTGTGTAGCGCGAAGCCTTTTTGAACTTCGTGAAAGCCAGACAACGATCCTCGTTTCCAACTTTACCTTTGAGCATCGGCACATTTTTCGTGGAACTGCCATCGCCTACGCCGAACAATCAACTGACATCGTCGAGTGCTTTTCTTCTGAGGTGGACACAGACGACGGCTCGCTCAGAGACATCGATGTAAACTCTGAGCTTACGGACGACCAAATGAGCGCACTGCAGGAACTCTTGAACGAATTCCGCGCGTGCTTCGCTCGGGCTACTAAGGTGGGCCAAACGCCAATCACGAAGCACCGAATAACAACATCCGCCGACGCACGTCCCATCAAACAACAGCCTTATTGTGTCTGGCCAAAATAACGTGAGGCAGTTCAAGCCCAAGTCAAGAAGATGCTAGATGATGGCGTCATTCAGCCTTCGCACAGTCCGTGGTCCTCCCCGGTCGTTCTAGTCAAGACAAAAGACGGTACGCTTCGTTTCTCTGATGATTATCGACGCCTCAACGATGTTACCAAGAAGGACGTGTACCCACTACCACGTATCGATGACTCTTTAGACAGGTTGCGGCGAGCTAAGTATTTTATGCGAAGCATATTACGAGAGCTCAACCCAGCTCCTCAGGCGCGGCGGTGTCGCCTTCAATACCACGTGACACCGTGACGTCACGACAGAGGAGAAGTGGCTTTAGCTCAACTCTTGCAAGATGGGCTGGGTGGGAATCGAACCAGGGTCTCCGGAGTGTGAGACGGAGACGCTACCACTGAGCCACGAGTACGATGCTTCTAAGCGGTACAAAAGCGCCTCTAGTGAATGCGGTGTTGCCTTAGAAACGAGCTGTTTCTAAGGCTCACGCGTGTGTCGCTTGCTCAGGCGAACATTTCGTTGCCGCGCCGAACGCTGCGTTGCTCGACGCTCACCGCGTCCAATGCGGGGCGCGTAGTCGCTGCGCCGTAGCTCATTGTCTTACACACCTTGGCGGGTCGACGGGAACGCTGTCGCGTTCCACTCTTGAAGGCGAAGCAGAGTAACGCATGAGTTGTTTCTTCGTCTAGCCGAACCAAATATAACCAAGCAACAACAGTTCACCAGGCTAAACAGTGGTTCAACAACTAAAATAAATGCTAGTATGCTTCGCATCCTGGGCTTAATCTTACCTAAGCCACAGCCATTTTTTCGTCTCTCGATCTAAAGAGCGGTTACTGGCAAATCGAGGTCGATGAATAAGACCGCGAAAAAACTTCTTTCGTCACTCCAGATGGCCTTTACGGATTCAGAGTACTTCCTTTCGTTCTCTCTTCGGCACCAGCAACATTCCAGCGAATGATGGACACAGTTCTCGCTGGTCTGAAGTGGCAAAGCTGCCTCGTCTACCTTGACGACGTGGTTGTTTTTTCGGCGACATTTGATGACCACCTGAAACGACTGCGGCAAGCTCTCGAAGCCATCCGATCGGCTAACCTCGCCCTTAAGCCTCAGAAGTGTCATTTCGGCTACAAGGCGCTGATGTTTCTTGGACACGTGGTCAGCGCGGAAGGCGTTAGCCCCGATCCCGCGAAACCTGCCGCTGTAGGCTCGTTTCCAACACCGACCGACAAGAAGGGTGTCCGACGCTTCCTGGGCCTTTGCGCATACTACCGGCGTTTTATCGAAAATTTTTCAAAGATGGCGGAGCCGCTGACTCGCCCCACGAGGGACGATGTATCCTTCGTCTGGTCCTCAGAGCAAGAGACTGCTTTCACCGAGCTTCGACAGCGTCTGGTGTCAGCACCAGTTTTGGCCCACTTTGACGAGGAGGCGGACACGGAAGTTCATACAGACGCCAGTAACGTTGGTCTTGGTGCGGTGCTTGTACAACGGCAGGAAGGTATTGAAAGAGTGATCGCCTACGCAAGTCGCACACTATCGCGTGCAGAGACCAACTACCCCACCACGGAGAAAGAGTGTCTTCCCGTCGTATGGGCGCTGGCCAAATTTCGACCTTACCTTTACAGCCTCCCATTCAAAGTTGTAACTGATCATGACTCGCTGTGATGGCTTGCAAATCTCCGGGACCCTTCCGGACGATTGGTTCGGTGGAGTCTACGTTTGCAGTACGACGTCACCATCGTGTACAAGTCGGGCCGCATACACAAAGATGCTGACGCACTCTCGCACGCCCCTATCGACACTACCAACCACGACATTGAGGACGACCGCGCTTTCCTAGGGGCCGTAAGCATTACTGATTTGTCCACACGGCAGCGCGCATACGACGCACTACGGCCTATATTCGAACATTTGGAAGGACGAAATCCATCAATACCCCGGCATATAGCTCGAGAATTGTCGTCTTTTTGTTTACGACATGCCATCTTATACAAGAAGAACTCCGCTGCCACCAACAAGACCTACCTTTTGGTCCTTCCAGCATACCTCCGTGCCGAAGTTTTGTTCGTTTGTCATGACGAGCCTCCTTCTGGCCATTTGGGCTTTACACGAACGCTTGATAGAGTGTGCATATCCTACTACTGGCCGAGACTTGCCGAGTGTGTTAAGCGGTACGTCCAAGCCTGCCGTGAATGCCAGCGCCGAAAGTCGCCAGCTGTGAAGCTTGCGGGATCGCTGAATCCGATTGATCCACCTGGAAAACCTTTCGACCAGGTCCGCATGGATCTTCTGGGCCCGTGTCCACTGTCATCTTCTGGCAACAGGTGGATAATTGTCGCCACGGACAATTTAACGCCATATGCTGAGACAAAGACGCTCCCTCAAGGCACAGCTTCCGCGGTTGCCCAGTTTTTCATACAGAGCATCGTCCTACGGCATGGCGCCCCATCGCACGTCATCCCAGACCCAGGCAAAGCCTTTACAGCACAGCTCATTGAAGACGTTTTCAAACTCAGCTGCACGACTCATCGAAGGACAGCTGCCTATCATCCGCAGACAAACCGCTTGACCGAACGACTGAACAAAACGATGACTGACATGCTGTCTATGTACGTAGACGTACAGCACCAGACGTGGGATGAGGTACTCCCTTACGTAAAGTTTGCCTATAATACTGCTACGCAAGAAACAACACGCTTCATGCCGTTTTACCTCGTTTACGGCCGTGAAGTGCAGACTATGTTAGAAGCAATGCTGCAGTGCGACAACATCGATCATCTCGACCTCGCCCAAGATGCCGAACTTTTCATGTAATGCGCGGAAGAAGCCCGTCAGCTTGCCCGAGTGCACATAAAGCAGCAACAGAGCATGGATGCGCACCGTTACAATCTCCTTCATCGACATGACGAGTTCCAACCTGGTGATCAAGTTTTTGTCTGGACTCCCGTGCGCCGAAAAGGACTATCCGAAAAGCTTTCGAGTCGCTACTTCGGACCTAACAGAGTGTTGCAGCGAATTAGTGACGTGAACTACGAAGTCCTTCCTGACGGAAGTCAGCCTCCCCGACGTCGACAACCGCAATCTGAATTAGTGCGCGTTGCGCGGTTGAAACCGGACTATAGCCCCTAATATTCGACGTTTTCAGCCGCTTAGGTTAGTTTTGTGGTTGCTCGTCCATCAGTGCCCTGTGACTATATCGCACACCACAGTGATTGTGATTGCCTATGTGTTCGTCCTAGACCATCTCGGCGTTCTCAGGTCAAGCCTACATATGCTTTCCTTCTTCTTTTCTTTTTTTTCTGAAGAGGGGTAATGCCACATGGTGTGGCGCAGCAAGAGACTGAAGAATTAGAGAACGAGGTTCGTCTCGGCATCACGCGCCGCCGCTTGCGTTTTCGTAAAGTGCAACCGCCTCTATCTTATTCAGCTTGTATACTCCACCAGGGTATACGCTACAACTTATATATATATATATATATATATATATATATATATATATATATATATATATATATATATATATATATATATATATATATATATATATATATATATATGTGTATATATATATACTTTGTGGCCGGCTTCACACGCATGACGGACGAGGGGTACACACAACGGGAACATCGCTTTAAAATATTCTCGTTGCTTTTCCATCCCTCCTCCGTACGTAATCCCCGCAGATAAACCAACAGCTGGCCCTTGCGCCGTCCGCCTTCCTGTGTGTCTTGCGCTATTATTCACAATGCACTCTACGTACGCGCTTGGCAGGTAAGCTCGCGGCAGAGAAAAGGGCAAGCATGCACAAGAACCTCTAAGAGCAGGATTGTTCGCAAGAAGAACGTGCTAGCGAATCCGAATGCTCCGCATGTCATTACGGGGAAGGCGAACGACCAGCGGTCACAAAAAAAAAATCCCCTACGCACAAAAGTGTGACTAAGGCCTTTGGTTTTCACAGCGGTGTGACAACCCACGCAACAGCGCGAAGGAGGCCGCTTGCGACCGCAGCCACCGACTCACCGAAGGACGATTCGGCCGGGGAGAAGGAGCCGAGGGGAAAGAGGTTCACCCTGTTTGGTGGGATGGATGTTGAGGGAACGTAGAGCGTCGTCGCGAGGCTAGCCGACTCTCCTTCCGAGCCAGACAGATTCACGCACAAAGCGGCCTTGGAGGAGATGTCCGTCAGCTTCTTGCATTTTTCAATCACGGCGTCTGCATTGGCCTCAGGGTGCAGCTCCACGGAGCCAAATCCTTGGCTAGTGTCATCGCTGGCACCGGCGCCGATCGGAGAGCCGACAGCGCGGGCGCCTCGTTCCACGATGTCAGGCGAGGGCTCCCGACGCTTGCCGCTAAGGACACCTGGAAAGAGAGTGAGAGAGAAGCGAACGTCGATTTAAAATAAATCGGAGGTAACCCCTGTGGGTATCTCTTGCGAGGTGCCTACATCGTCTTACTTCGCAAGAGGTATAGCAGCATCTAAAAGAACTGCACCATAAACGTGTTTACACCTTTTACGGCTGTGTAAAGGGCGTTTGGCTCAGAGGCGAAGATCTTCACATTTGACGGGCGAGGTTGAACCCTTGTCGAGGAGCAACGAAGTTTGCCGACATTCCGCTGCAAATAAAGGTCATGATAGCGGCGACAGATGACACCAAGACCAAATTGAATAAAGTTTCAGAGGTGTTGTCAATACTATTCTCAGGTATTTCTGGCCAACGCAGCTGGTCTACACAGCTTCAACTACGCTTTTTCTCATCGCAGATGCAGTTGGAGCTCGCTGTCATACACAATAGAAATTGCTATAGCATCTCAAGGCAGGGCTGTGACGCACGGGACAAAGGGCGCTCCTTTTCAGGGTATAAAAAATTTCGACATGTGCATAGTTCTTGATATGAAAATTACGCAGGAGATGTGCAGGCTCGTCAAGAAAATCTCGAATTTTCAAAATTCAGCTTTTCTTTTCTTTTTTTTTTCTGTGCGATGTTAGGGCAGTGAAAGCCTGCTGTACACGCGTAGTCAGCAGCCACAGTCGGGAATGTCCCGTGACGGTGCGCAAAACACATTCGCTTTAGAAACTGTCTACCCCCTTGACAATATGTCCGCTCGGCCCGCTTGGGGTTTGTAGGGTTACGACCGACAGCTCATTACAAAGCCCGACGAGTGAACACTGGTATGCGATAAGGGCAGGCCAAGCGCTATCATAACCGTTCGTACCGGAAGCTCCCGCAGCCCCTGCAACAAATAGCTGCCACCTGCTTCTTCACTGCCTCATCAACCGGGATTCAGTCGCGTTCGGTGACATGCGCAGTATCGGTGACATTCTGAGCGTTGTGGCTACCAGACCCAGCTTGAATCAGATTATATTGTTCTTGCCGATCTCATCTCTCGTCACGGCAAGACGCTGCGTATCGTGTAGGATATCTACAAGCGCTATCTTACCAGCTGTGATACACTTTATGCGGCGACCTCCTTCCTTAGGAGCTAGCTGAGAAATGGTAACTGGCTACCTGCCTGCAGACTTCAAGCAGCAGGTGGTATCTTCGGCTAGCTAGATGTGTAGCCGCTCTCCGTCCGCAGTAGAGGCCCAGCGCCTAAGCAAACTCCGTTTGAGAACCGTGTCGATAAGCAAATAGAACAATTGTGATACTGCGAGGAGACCAGGCCGGAGCAAAACGGCGACTTCCCCTTTCGCCAATCAACAGACGGCAGTTGGGGGGGGGGGGGGGGGCGTCACGTGATTAGAGCTCGGCGAAATCTCGGAGCCGATCGACAAGTGCCCCTTGGAAGTTATCAGCATCTGTTCGTTTTGCAATACGCTGGTAGAGTGAGTAAGTTCCCCCAACTCGAACCATTCGACACAATTGTGCAGTTCAAGCAGAAGGAATGCCACGAATACTACGACGGCGAATACTACGCACCTTGCAGAAGGTTTTCTCAGTGCACTGAAATGTCTCACCGTGCAACGAAAATGAAATTTCAAAACCACATGTGGGCATCCTTTGAAAGATGTGCGGGTAGCGTGTCGAGAGTGTCAAGCAACTGCGAAATTCGCCAAAAGGAAATTCCTAAGCTAGTGTCCTACAGCATTACGCGGCCGGTAATCGCAATATCTCGTCTTCAGCACTTTAGGTGCCACGGACCTTGAAAGCATTTAACGTAGGCAATACGTTAAGGTGGACGTGTGAGCAATTCTTTAACGCTTGTGCACAGTGTAGGAATTTTGCATGTAACCCCTAAATACCCACTTCCTGTCTACTTTAATGAATTTTTTGAGGCACGCAGTATATATCCAGGGTGTCCTGTGTGAACTGAACGAGGGACGTTTTATATATTTTATGAAAATCATGTGCCAGCAAAGCGCAAAATGCGCCAAATAAGCAAGCACAACACTGTACACTAGCAGAAAGACAACAAGGGGGCTGCAAAAGCCGAAGAGCGGAGCATGGGGCATATACGAAATCGTTCTGCTTGCTGTGCTAGATTGTTCTATAAAGTGAAAAAAAAAAAACAGACACAAATGTGCGCAAACTTTCGGCGGTTTATTGTTAGCTATCGCACGTCAAATATATACACGAAGGGTGACTGTAATATAAGTATATAACACAAAATGCAAGACGAAACAGGAGCTAAACTACGCACATCTGATTTAACACTGACAAGCATGGCTAGGTCAAACATTCGTCTATGAAATAAAAAAATGATTCTCTCAGCGCCACAGAAGGTGTAATTATCAGCTGTTGAATAGCCCTTATTTTCTCCTTCTTGATTAGTTTTGACAGTTCCGCGAATACTGTCTGATGTCTTGACTCGGACACTTTCATTCTTTGTAATTTCTTTATTCGGTCCTTCGTTATTTGGGAGAGCTTACCTGTATATTGGTTGCCTTGGTGCATTACCTCCCACTTCAATAGCTGCTTCTACAGGCAGCCTAGTTACGGTTTCATTCATTACCACTGTCTTCCTGATCCCTCTGTTTTAAGGAGGCTGCATATTTGTTTGTATCAGGCTGAATTGGTCTGATTTTACCCTTAACGCGTCTAGGTTGGCCTGTTGCTTCTTGACCAATTTTATTCTTTCTCTTTCGAAATTGAGGTGAATCCTAGACCTCACTGACCTTTGATCACTGCACTTTACCTTGCCTAACACTTCTACATCGTTCACTATGATCAGATCGGTAGAAAGTATAAATCAATTTCATTCCGTGTTTCACCATGAAGACTTTCCCCGCTTCACTTTCTGTTGCTACGCCTCCAGAAGAAGGCATTCATTATACCCATCTTAATCCTTTCCGCGTATTCTACCAACATCTCTCCCCTAGTGTTCCTACAATCGAAGCCGTAGTTGCCAAGTACTTGTTACCAGCTTGCTTTTTCCCCACTTTTGCATTGAAATCACCCATCACAACAGTATAGTGAGTTTGCACTTTTCTCATTGCTAATTCGACATCGTCACATAAAACTGATCTACTTCATCATCATCATGACTGGAGATTGGAGCGCAGGCTAGAACTACCTTTCATATATACCTTCTATTAGGTTTTATTACGACTGCTGCTACCCTCTCATTATTGCTGTAGACTATTTGCCCGCTATGTCCTTATGGATTAGGAATGCTACTCCGCACTGCTTCTTATCTGGAAGCCCTCTATAGCAAAGGACGTCGCCATTAGCCAGCACTGTATAAGCCCCGCCAGTTCTTCTAACCTCCCTAAGGCCAATGATATCCCGAACAACGCCTGATAGTTCAAGATTCTTGCAAAGCTAGCTTCAGTCGAGAGAGTTTGTGTATTAAATGATGCCAAGGTCAGTTTCCACTGGCGGTATGACCAAGCCCAGAGACTCTTAGCACCCTCTGCTACGTTATAAGACTGAGAACCGCCTTGGTCAAGTGCTCCGCAGCTGCTGGGGACTGAGGGCCATTGGTTGACTGAATGAGTTTTTTGGAAGGGAGTGGCCGAATAGTGTACCAGGGAGGCCAGTCCGTGTTCTGGTGAGGAAGTGTCTTTTGTTGAAGCTTAGTGGGTCTTTCTAACGTGGTTGTACCTGGATTAGTATAGCCCCACTGGCTCTTGGCGTTATTGCTGTGTCAGGTGCCACTCCAAGCCGGGAGATGTAGTCTACTCTAAGAAGTGAATTAGAGCTTACCATCTCCATATATGAAGAAAAAAACGCGAGGATTCGAACTTCTAATTATGGCAACCGAGCATCCCAGCTAGCTCAGTCAGATAACCCTGCAGGTTGTGGGGCCACCTCATGGAGCGAAATTCGAGCCCAGAGGATCCTACAGCTCTAAAAACACGTTTGAGTTATGCAGGATAGACGGGTTTTGATGATCCCACCAGGTAGCACAACATAGTATTTCTCAATGTGTCTAACATCGTCATTTCAGAATCTCCCGTAACCATTCGGCCACGAATTCGGCTAAGTACGCAGGACATTTTTCTACAAATTTGAAGTCTTCATTCATTCATTCATTCATTCTAAATAAGGGTTCAGTTCTGGGTTATCCCATGGCGAAGATTAAGTAATACGAGTTGATCGGGGCCTTTGGTTTACACTGTGCATGAAAGCGATTCTTAGCCTAATCAGCTGATCTGACTAACTATGGCTGATGTGGACGAGAAGCTAAAAAGGGCGTGGTTGTAGTAATGCCTTTGCTACAAATTTCTTAAGACAATTCTAGAAAGCCTCGTATGCGAGCATATCATAAGAAGCCAACAAACAACGACGCCTAGGAAAATGTTGGGGAAATGTACTTACTAATTGAACTAAAGAAATTATAATTAGCAATGAAAGTGGATGAAAAAAAGAACTTGCCGCCGGTGGCAAGTTGTTTTTTCATTCACTTTCATTTCCTATATTTTTGTCGTTTCTTTATTTCATTTATTAAGCACAAGTAATTTCCCCCAATGTTTTCCTAGGCGTCTTTCTTTGTTGACTTCTCATGATATTAATAAAAAATCAGGCCCCTCGGTTAACCCCCCTTTCTTCTCGTCCGTATGCGAGCAGAATTTTAAAACGTGATGGGTTTAATTTCAGGCAATAATTAAGAAGTGTACTTTGGCTAGTTGGTTGATGTTAGCATTAGACAGGTCTCGAAGAGCAGCACCACGCTCCCCACAAGAGAGCGGAAAGAGCACGCGACAAAGACCTTCAACGGAAATTATTAACCCAACCGCTCGAGAGATATAACTCCGCTGGAAGTTTAGCTGCGATCCTGCGAAGTCGCCTAGTATGCGGCTGGTCGCAGAAAAGCGTGATTGCGCTCGCTAGGTAGCAAATGGCTTTAGACGTGCGATACTTTCAATATAGTAAATGCGTTGTGCTTTGCGACAGAGAAGTTTGGAACATAATGCCACGTCGCAAAACATGACACAGAGCCGTGCTTTTCTTTTCAAACGTGACGCAATATTGCTTGGTAACGAATGCGAACTGTGATATGAATATCTCTAGTGTTTCCAGTGTTTCCTACTGAGTATGAAACAGGGCATAAGCTGGGCTAGTCGGTGTACGCTTGACATGGCAAACCGCGTAGACGCCATTAGAAGTGAACAAATTTGGGAGATGCGTTGAGTGTCAACGAAGTTTTACTCGGTGTCCTACAGCACAGAAGTCAGGAGACCCAAGGGCACAACGCTATATATAAGGTACTCGACTAATCCCAAAGAAAACGGAGTGACAACAAAATAACCAGAGGACAAGGTGACATACATAGCAAAGAAGACGATGGTCTAAACTGGCTTTAAGAGCGTGTAAATGCTTTGGAAGCAGCGAAAGAGCGATTAGGTCAAAGCGGGTGGAAATTCTTTTTTGCCCATTACCCCACTAGTTGCCAACCTTTGTACTGCCACTGCCGCCACCGCCTTCGCCACCTCTTCTTACTACGCGCCTAATTGTGGGTGTGGTTTGCTCATCACCCCACCACATCAAGCAACACGTTCATTCACTGGCCTATCAGTCAAGACGTGCAACTTGGCGTATCGTCTGCTCCGTAGCGCCACTCTTCAGCACTCATCAGGGCGGAGGAACAAGGTAGTGTTAATAGTGATTTTCTGGAGATGCACTAGGAGCAGCTAAAGAACTGGATTGCCAGCAAGCGGTGGTAGTGGATTCAGCCGGTTCTGCCAAAGCGGAGAAGTTGGGACACGGTAAAGCATCGCTGTCGCACTTCCTGCTGATTCCCAGGCCCTTAAAGGGAAGCTGAAGCACTTTTCGAAAAAAATGATTCCCCTTCGGCATTCTACAGTTCTTAGTCCATTAAACACGAATATCTAGTTTAAGAAGGGCGGAAATAAACGCAAGCGGCTCTTCTTTTTTTGCAAGAAAACGCGCACCAGCACCTCGGGGCATCGCGCGAACGCCGCTGTTGCCCGTGATTGGTCGGGACCGCTGTAACGTCATTCACGGGGATCACCGGTCGGCGCCGCTGTTTCAGAGCATAGCACGCTGTTCTGGTCAGGCTTCACAGATGAGTTGTAAGCATCATGGAACGTTCTCGCTGTCTCGGACAGCTTGTATTTTCGCCTTACATGTTCGAACCGACAGGCGATACAGAAAACGATCGCGGCAACGACGATGTTGAGTGTGCCAACAGCGAGAACGATGTGTCAACCGTCTCGCGCATTGGAAATATTAACTGGTACATATGTTTTTGTTTTCATCTCGCTGCACGTTGCAATAACAGGAGAAAAAAAATGGCTTTGGCTTAGCTAAGGTTAAGCCCAGGATGCGAAGCATACTAGCCTTTATTTTAGTTGTTGAACCACTGTTTAGCCTGGTGAACTGCTGTTGCTTGGCTATATTTGGTTCGGCTAGACGAAGAAACAACTCATGCGTTACTCTGCTTCGCCTTCAAGAGTGGAACGCGACAGCGTTCCCGTCGACCCGCCAAGGGGTGTAAGACAATGGGCTACGGCGCGGCGACTACGCGCCCCGCATTGGACGCGGTGAGCGTCGAGCAACGCAGCGTTCGGCGCGGCAACGAAATGTGCGCCTGAGCAAGCGACGCACGAGAACAGCTCGTTTCTAAGGCAACACCGCATTCACTAGAGGCGCTTTTGTACCGCTTTGAAGCCTCGTACTCGTGACTCAGTGGTAGCGTCTCCGTCTCACACTGCGAAGACCCTTGTTCGATTCCCACCCAGCCCATCTTGCAAGAGTTGAGCCAAAGCCACCTAGGAAGTATTTTAATGATTGGAAAATGTAGAGAGGTCGGCCGGATAATGGAGCATCTGGCCTGCTACTCTACGTAAGGGAGGGGGAAGAGGGGAAGAAAGGGGTCACAATGATGGATGAGAATGGGAGGAACGAGGTGAATGACACATTACACAACTGGTATCACAGGCGTGAGTCCAGGCCCGTGTCACCTAGGAAACGTGAAAGTGCACGCATTGTCTCTGTCGTCTGCCAACTCTGTGGCCACGCGCCTAGCAAGAGGTCCTCCGACAGTGGTCCATTGTGGAAATGTCTCAATGTATCTGCCAATGTCAGTCTTTCTCGCGCATACTCAGGGCACACCACGAGCACATGTTCTATAGTCTCTACAGCGCCACACACTGAACAGTCCGGGGAGTCTGTCTGTCCAATAATGTGCAAATATTTGCGCGTGAAGGCGACGCCTAATCGCAGTCTGTGTATCAGGCATGTATGAGGGCGTGGAATTCCACGCAGAATAGGAAATTTCATATCGGGATCCAGGCTTTTAAGGCGGACGTGACGAGCGTCTGGCTGGGCCCAGTATGTTCTCGTCGCACTCCTCATTAATTCCGACAGGAGGCATGTGATGTCCGGTCTGGAGAATGGCACTACAGTTCGCATGCCATTGCTGAGGGCGCGCCTTGCTGCAGCATCGGCCATCTCATTACCGTTGAGCCCACAGTGTCCCGGGATCCATTGGAACACTATGCGGTGGTGTTTTTCTTGAGCGTATGAAAGTAGCTCGGTGATCTGCAGGGCCAGAACCTGATATGCGGTGTGGCGCAGGAAGCATCCCAAAATTTGCAGCGCGGGTTTTGAGTCCGTGAAAATGCACCACTCTTGAGGTCTTTCCCCGCAGATGTGGCGAATCGCTTCTCGAATAGCCACAAGCTCTGCAGCGGTTGATGTTGAATTATGGTTTAGTATGAAACCTCGAGTCATCTGTTGGGCTGGTATCACCACAGCTGCTGTCGATGCCTTAGGTGACACGGAGCCGTCTGTGTACACATGAACATATGTCGGGTATTCTGACCAGATGTACGCGAGAGCAAGTTGTTGTAGTCCACTGACGGGAACCAATGATTTCTTTAGTATGCCGGGGACATGTACGCATACGGAAGGTTGAACCATCATCCATGGTGGTTTGACGGGGTGGTATGGAAGGGCATAGCCTGATGTTATGTGGGGTAGATGGCAACGGAGTGCACTTGTGAAACTGCTGTCCAGTCGCTCATGTAGAACCGACGTCAATGGATGACAATGGTGTCGCGTCAGTAAGCGTAAATACACACGAAGTGGTTCGTGGGACAGGTATATCGGTAATGGGCATACGTGGGCTTCCTCAATTGCGCCTTTGTTGGAGGCACGCCGTGGCAACCCGAGGCGTATTTTGAATGCCTGCGCTTGGACGCTCTCTAATGTCCGTAAGCAGGAAATGCTCAAGTTTGAGAATATCGGAAGGCTGTATCGAATGTAGCCCACGAAAAGAGACTGATAGAGTCTTAGTAATGAGCCTTCCGTGGGGCCCCATTTCATGCCTGTTGCGAAGCGAAGAACATGGCAAAACAGATTAAGTTTTTGCTTCAACATATTAACATGCCTCGTCCATGACAAATCGCGGTCGATGATAATGCCCAAGAATCTGTGGTGGGAGACATAAGGTATTATGACACCATTAATGGAGATCGGGTAGCGGCAGACGGATTTGCGCGTGAATGCAACCACAGCACATTTTTCGGCAGCTAAGCGCAAACCCTGACGCCGTATGTATCGTGAAGTAGATGACACAGCCCGTTGTAATTTCGCACGTAGTTGTGGGCGTGTTGTACCAGAAGCCCAGATGCAGATGTCATCTGCATATGCACTGATGTGGATGTGAGGTGGAAGCTCGCTCACCAGGCCAATCAGTGCCACATTAAATAATGTTGGGCTGAGAACTCCTCCCTGAGGAACTCCACGGCATACCTGATGACGGTTAGTGTCTCCGTCAGTCGTGGACATGTAAATGAAACGGCCGCTGAGGTAGCTCACAATCCACAGGTAGAGCCGGCCGCCAATACCCAAGTCATCTAGGGCATCGAGAATGGCTTCATGAAGGATGTTGTCGTAGGCCCCTTTGATATCTAAGAAAACAGCGGCGACGAGTCGGCGTTGACGTTTTTCATGTTCCACTGTCGTAACGAGGTCAATGACGCTGTCAATTGAAGAACGACCCCGCCGAAAACCGGTCATCATGTTCGGATAGAGATCATTTCTTTCCAGAAACCATTCGAGCCTCGCCAGGACCATTCGTTCCATAATCTTGCCAACACAGCTGGCTAATGCAACTGGGCGGTATGAGGTAAGCTCATAAGGAGTCTTTCCAGGCTTCAAGAGAGCAACCAGGCGGCTTATCTTCCACTGCTGCGGAACAATACCGGAGACCCATGTGTCGTTGTAATAATTGAGCAGTGCAGTGCGACCAGCCCTGCCAAGGTGAGACAGAGACGAGTACGAGATCCCGTCAGGGTCAGGAGCAGATGAATGCCGACACGACGCAAGAGCAGCATCTAATTCGGGCATCGTAAAGAGCAAGTCGTAGTGGTCACTTGAGGAAGGTGGCGCAAAAACTTCGAATTGGATAGAGGCTTGTTGAGTTGTGCCCACAATCATTTTGCAGAAGTCGTCCGCTACCTCTACATCATTGCGGCGTTGGTAAAGGGCCAGAGCACTGAAAGGGTACCTTTCTTGTGGGGGAAAACGTAGGCTCCTGACTACATGCCAAATACGTGACAGCGGCTTGCGAGGATCCAGTGATGAGCAGAACTTTCTCCAGCGCTTCCTTCCTAATTTCTCGAGATGGCGCGCCGAACGCTGCGTTGCTCGACGCTCACCGCGTCCGATCAAAGCCACCTAGAAAATGTCTAGCAGAGGCAAGCGCAGCTGCTTATATACCGCCGCGACGCCGCGAGCGACGGCGCGGGTTGGAGCCCCGTTTCTCCTCTGTCGTGACGTCACGGTGTCACGTAGTATGGCATGGGGTCAAAGGTCATTGAAGGCAACACCGCCGCGCCTGAGGAGCTGGGTTGTGCTCTCGTAACATGCTTCGCATAAAACGCGCTAAAGTGTCACTGGGAACTTGCTGCAGGAAGAATTCCGAAGCACTAACTTCTCATTAGATTGTAAACACGGGTCCAATTCCGCGATGTCAAGCACCTTGCCGCTGCTTGTCTAAAATTCGGTGTTTTTTTGCGTGTTGATGCACGATCGCGAACATAAGTACCGCGTTCCAAAGCGCGCACATACAGTGCTGCGATGTCCAGTCATGGAAGTTGCTTATCATACACATCCAGATCGAGATGGCCAGGGGGATTACATGTGCAATATTCAGACTATGGTTAGAAGACTTCGCGATTGTGGCTCGTTCAAGAATCGGTATGCGTGCTGCATGCTAGTGTTGACATACAGATATTAGGCAGTTTTAGCACCACTGTGTGGTAAACACAGTAACATTACGGTAACTGCAGCCGTACGTCGAATGTCGCTTGGCAAGCCTAGCAACGCTAGCAACAACGCGTTTCCGCATTGGTCGTAAGGCTATCCGGCTGCACTAAAACTGTGTTACCAGAAGTTCATGGCTGCAAATGTTCGCATTTCTCGAGTGCATCAATGTGGGCACCGGAATCGGAATACCAATTCCCCGCATCGTTGTCAAGCTCCGATGATAATCACTGTCGCGGAAATGGTCCGAGCACAGCATAGTTGACTTCGTAGGCAGAAAATTCTCTCTCCTCACCGCACGGACCCACTACGCTGCAAGCGTCTTGTCCTTTTGGAACATGTGAAACACCACATCGTCTCGCCCGCGTGTGTTCGCACTGCCGAATGCTGCACATAAGGAAGGCATGTTGGGCGCCCTTGGCTTTAGGCACTCACGCAGCACAGAAAGGAAGCACAGTTCACGAAAATCGCAAAAGAAAGCAAACGTCAGCGGCGGCAGATCTCTCGTAGCATCATAAGTGCAGGATGGAAAGAAACCCGTCAGCACATGCCAGCACGCCGGTCCGCCGGCTCGCTCCCCGGGAATTACGTCACTCTCACCGTTTCTCTCCTCCGGCTGCCTCCTCACCCGGCACTCCAGGAAGCAACGGGGGCGTGTCCGCGGGGAGATTTAGAATGCAATTTCCGCCCCTTGTATTAACAAAACGAAGAAAAAAATTCAGAACTGCAAATTAATAGGTCTGTTCTTCGCAACACCAGTAATTCATGGAATTTCAAAACCGTTTCAGCTTTCCTTTAAAACGTATCCTTGTAGAGTCAGTGCATTCTAATGTAAAGCACGGTGTAATTATTTACTGCGCCAATGGGCATCCCCAACTGACACTCTGGCCACCATGTTAAATTTAACACTTGGTGTTTTCATGCTATTGCAGGGTCCGATGAAGCCGAAAGACTTTCGGCTTTCTCTGGGGCGAAACAAGGCAATTGATTGTGAACACACCGTAAATGACACTCGGGCTGCATTTTTTTTTGTTGCTTTCACTTTGGGTTCTTGCCGGTCCGTCGTGCACTTTTAGACAGCGTTGTGCTTTTGCATTACGTGTCTCTTTCGCAAGCATAGAAGTTTGCTTTTTAGACCGCGAATCTGTGCGCTCCTTTCACTATACCTGTTGTCTGCGCTGTTTACCGTCTGAGTGCTTGGTGCCCAGGATGATGATTAGGCAGACGTGTCGGTATGACAAGTTATTAAAGTGTAGCCAGGTAACCTGGTCGCCAACAGTTGCTTAGAGGACGAGCAGGCTTCAGGGTACTATATCACAAGGAACCAATATTAGCAGGTGTTGTGAGCAAATACACTCATCTCGTAAATGGTACGGAACAATGCTGTTTATGCGACCTTGCACAGCATCCTGAAGTCTCACAAAACTTGATTTATCAAAAATAAGTATTCATGTCCCATTGATTTGTCATAGATACATGCATACCGGCTTGCTCGTATGTGTCCGCGCCTACTACAGTGTAAGCATATATATTTTTTTCGCGGTCACAACTGCGAAATGCGCGGCCTACGGCTTGAAATTTTATGACAACCTAATTGAAATAGTACTAAAGTAAACCTTGGTGAACTTTACAAATCTCTCTGAGCGAAAGACATGTTCTCGTTTCTTCCCCATCACCAAATAGACGAAATCAAAATGCTGCAGTTTGAAGTCTCCCTTTAAACAAGTTAACTTCGTAACAAAATGACAAACGTAATATTAAGCGCGTAACCAAAAAAAACGCTGCGTAAGTTCACTTTACAAAATGTCGTTGATGCGATTGGCAGTTGTGACCCTTGTTAGGACGTCGCTGTCATCCCTTGGTCTGGGTTGCGGTCAGCAACTAGACAACCGGAAACTTCGCGTTTCGAGAATTGTACCCTTTGAGATACTCTCAATACATAGTGGAGACGCTAATAGCATGCTGGTCGCCAACACTTTCAGAATCTCGCTGGAGCTGCTTGTTGAAAATGAGACGTTCTTTTCACATTAGAGGCCGTCAAAGCACTTCTTCAGAGTTTGGTTGATGGGCGAAGACGACAGGCAGAATCGTGACATAACGCAGCTACCCTCGGCAAGGCAACCGCCTCTGACCCCACCTCGCCTACCATTCGGGGACGAATCTGCCCTTTCATTACTCGGAAATGGACCCTGCGTCGATATCGGGCATTTCAAGGCATTGTTTACTTTGTGAGGCAGTTAGAGGAATTCCATCGCGCTGGTCGGCTCGCACCATCGCTCTACTGTTCTTTTCTTTTTTTCATACTGTCAGTGCGCTCGGCTGCGAGAGCTTGCCGCTCACCCATCTCGTGTTTGCCAGGGCTTACTTCCCACGAACCTTGCCTGTTTGTTTCTTTAGCTAGGCTCGAAAACAATCCAAAACCAAATCCAAATCCAAATTAGGGGGTTTTACGTTCCAGAACCACGGTCTGATTATGAGGCACGCTTCAAGACAACGACCTGACATTCCTAGCAGCACTTCTTGCGGTCTCCCTTTGCTCGTGTCGGGGGTGCTCCTACGTATTCACCAAGGTTGTCCGTATATATATTTATATACAGGGTGTTTCAGCTAACTTGGGCCAAGTATCTTTTTTTAAAAAGCACAGGCGCTACGCATGTCGAATTGCCACCTCATGATATTTTTTTCCAGTCCGTCAGGCTGGGTAATTAACAAGGATTGCTTAATTAACTTGTAAAATATTATTTCCAGCGAAACATTTTCAGTACAAAAATTGTAGCGCTTGTTCAGAGACATCAGATTATTTCATCTATGCCAACTGCCCTGTTAAAATTTCTTACAGCCTTTCTATGCCTTTCTTTTTTACAGCCTTTCTTTAAGGTGCGCCAAATTTTAAAAATACCGCGTGACTGCCGGTTAAGGCGCCGCGCTTTTAGTGCCTTCAAATAATGTAAGTTGAACGAATTACGCTCGCGGACAACTTTCTGTGGCTCTGAACGGAAGCTCTACGGAGGCAAAGCGGACCTCAAGTGAGAGCGCTTCTGGAAAGAGTTCCGCGTTGTAATCCTTGTTAGTTTATATGCTTGAGAAGAGAAAACGTAAACAACATATTAGCCACAGTTAAGTAAGACTGAGCACGTCACTGACTGTAAAAGTTTACTTATTTTGCGGCTTTTTCCTTCTCAGTCGGGGTAAACGCGAAACCGTCGCACAGGTGAAGCTGCGTCGATCCAGCGTCTGTCCCGAGCTGCCAAAAGCGCTCATAAACGCTGCCGGACAACTTGGCGCGGTAACCAGTGAGCAGCGGGCGTGCACCCGTAGCCTTCCCTTGACAGCCACATTATGTTGTCCGCTACTATAAGTGCTGCTCATCGCAAGGAGACAGATTGAAGAGGCTGTCGGGGGCTGCGATGGGCGTTAAGCGACAGAATGGGGCGTACTGTTTTGAGAAAGAAAGTCCTCAACGAAAAAGCGGCTGCGCTGCGAGGCCGGAGGCATTTGGCGCAGCGCACGCATTTCTTTTTTAAAGCGAAAGCTTTACTGGCCCCGAACTTGCGATTTCGCCTTGGCGGTGCTCCGAGGAGGCACCTGACGTCACAACCCGCGCCTCGCCGCGGATATTTCTATCTCTCTTTCTCTCGGTCCCTAGTCACTACTGCGCATGCGCCACTAGTGGCACCGAGCCACAGTTGTTCCGCCGCTGCGCATCGCCGCGCCTTCTTGCCGCCGCCGTTTGGTATGACGACACGACGCCTTCCTCGTCGTTGCGCTCGCCTCCACTCGCTTCGCCAACTGCGTCGCATGCCTGATAACATGTCGTAGGACTGAAAAGGAGCCCTCGCGTGCGCCGCAACCACAGTTGAGGCGGCAGTTTGGACGGCGACAATTCCGATAAGCAGGAGGAGACCTGGAATCGAAATTGTAACGAGATGAAGAGGAAACGAATCCCCTAGGAAACAGGCGAACAGCGCGCCGAACGACTGGCTAAACGTCGCAACATAGCTAGACAACCAGACGAACATCGACTTGCAATCAAGATTACACAAGGCTAACCTTAGCTTTTGGTACGTATATCCTGGCATAGCCGTGCTAAGCTACTGCCAATTTTTTTCTTTTCTTTTCGGGTCAATGAAGAAAGACGATGGAGGTGGCGAGGCTGACAGCGTGATGAAAGAGGGAGATAAAATCCTTGCAGCCTCCGTTCTTTCGCAGTCCATCGCAGTCACCGATCGCCTGTTTAATCGATCTCTGCTCATTTGTCCATGTATTTGTGATGACAACAAGAAGGCAGCCGGGCTACCCCGTCAGTTTTCGTGGTGCGCCCCCACATCGCTGAGCTCCTCCGCGAGTTTAATCCGTGAATATTAGGTCAGGCGAGTCAGCAGAATTGCATGTCTACGTATGGCAGGAAGAAATCAGGCTCCACACAAAGGAAGGAAGATCGCGTCAGAGCTTTGACGCACAGCTCGAAATGTATTGCTGACAGTTTCTTACAGCGCTTTGAATTATGGCAATAAGCTTTCAGACAGAAGCCGGCGCCCGTGCCGTCTCGTCCTTATTTTCTGTTTACCTTCACTTGTTGACGACATGCTCACGTCTAATCAATTTTGTTTCTACATCGTCTTGACACAAGCAAAGCTTTCGCTTATGCGATGCTGTCTATAGTTTGCCTGCGTACGCCTAGACACGGCCGCATGCACTCAGAACAGGAAAGAAGCCAACACAACTTACCCTGCGTATGACGACTGGATAGCTCGTCGCCCACGGCACGCATCAGCTCATCGTTGTAGTCACTCTTCGGTGCGTACACAATGTCCGTCAGTTCAAGCTTCCCGAAAACAGCACTGGCGTCCTTCTCCCCGGAATCCTTGCTAAGCAGCTTAGCCCGACGTGTAAAGATAGGGTTGAAAACTAAGCTGCTCACAAATAAAAGCTCGAGTGCCGTGGAAATGTAGTGGCGACGTATCGCTTGCAGGTAGAGCGTGCGCCATAAGAAAGTCTTCACGTTCCCCAGCATCTAACAAGGTTGGCTCCGGTGGCGACTAAGGGAGTGACAGTGCTGCTGAAGACAAATGTGTTGGACAGGCCTCAGGCTGGGATGTCCTGAAAAGCAGCAGTGAAGGACCGTTCAATTCACACGGATAAGCGTATTTTCACATTTCGCATGTCTATTTACCCCTGATCGTGTCATTATACGATGCACCAAAATTCAACTCAAACGTGATAAGCATTCGCTGCGCTATTGGATCTCGGTGGTCGTAGCACTCTGCTTTTTCTGGACCACAGTTTGCGTAGCTCCGCTGCAGTGGAACATGGAAATTACACGGACGTTTCATTTTGTGAACTCCGGTTACGCGTAAACGTACGGTTGCCGTTCCTTGTGAAAGCAACTACATGGACATTCCCGGCGCGTTTCTGCACTCGTCGTCGCCTCGATTTTCTGTATGAAGTGCAAGGGGCGATAACATAGTCCCCGCGCGCCTCGTGCTGCATGTGCGAGTGAAAGCGTGCGACGGCAAGCTGACGATCGCGGCTTGATCTCGCGAGCACAAAAGAGGAAAGCAGGGAGGCAGCGCGCTGTCTTCCATCGCGAGCATGGTCCCTGGGTGAGGGGAGGTACGGGTGCGGCGCTGTACTCGGACAGAAACTGCATGTTACGTGCCCTCGTGCGCATTATCTTGAAGGCGCCCTGCAGTGTGCAGGTGTGCCGACGGAGCTGCCAGCTCGTAGCTGCATGGACGCTCTGTTCTCGCCGCCGAGTATGCGCTGAAGCGATAGAACGCTCCAAGGTCACTTCGCGCGCCTATTCTCTTCACCTCCAGGCGCCTTCCTCGTTCACGTGCTCCGCGGCTTCAAACAGACGTTCGTCGACTTCGCGGGCTAGCCAGTTAAGCTTGCGCGCATTAAGAGATGTTCATGGGCAGGCGTTTGCGACCCATGAAGAATTACTAAACAAAAACGTCCCGGTCAAGCCCGGTCGTTTAAATGAAGCGAGCCGGAAATAGCGGGCCTGACAGCGTCCAGGCACTGCGCAGTGAGAAAAAAGCGAAACATTTTCTTACAAAGCTGGTCATAATTACCTTAGCACGTTTACATACGTACAACGTGCTAAAGAAGCATTAACAAAATAAAAGATGCTACGTAAATTCCGATAATTGTCTTCAGGTGTCTAAGCATCCTTTGGCTCGGGTGCTGCATTCGCTTCGCTAAGTTATTGAGCTAGTTTATGCATGTCTACACATCGCTACCAATCACCTATTATACTATTATAATTATTGCGTGTGTTAATTTGATCAATTATGCATTTATTTTACAGATATTGTAACGTAGGCTAAAGGTAGAGGCTCGCTAAAATGACGCTGTCTCCTTAATAGCGGACCAGAAGAAGAGTGTGCAGCTAACGCACTTCGTCCCCTTTCATATGCGACATACACTGTCTGGCAGTCGCTTGCCACATGCCATGGTCGCCCATTAGCTTGACGCCATGACGATGGCTGTACGAGAAGTGCGCAGTGAGTACGATGGGATGGCAAAGATGGCATGGCATCAGTGCAGAGACAAAGATGGCATGACGACGTCAACATGACGGCCATGAGCCGACGATGGTATAACGCCAACAGTCTGACCATGCCATGAGGACATTGGGATGACTGTGAGTATACGACGACTATGGCGTGAGCACGACGGTACGAAGACGACCGAATGACGCAGCTTCAATGACGGCCGCGACCATGACGATGTGACGATGAAGCAAAGTATGACGACCACGGCAGCGTGAGGATGACGGTATGATTACGGATGCACGATAGCGACTCCCTGACGACGACGCGATGGCGACGAAGGCATCACAGTAGCGGTGTAATAATGACTGAGTGTAAACAGCATGATTGCGACAGAACGAAGGTGAAGGAATGATTTCGGTGGAGGGGTTAAGGCGCCATGGCGACGACAGCATGATGAGAGTGGAACGACGAAGTTAGAACCAGGACGATGGAACAACAACGATGGCACCACTACAATTATAGTGTCACGTAGCAGTAGAGACGTTAAAGAACTATACAGAGACGCAACTGGTAGTTGCAAATTTACCTTTTTATTGGGCGAACTTATGCGCAGCGAACAAGTGACACCCCGTCACGACGATAGCGGCCAGCAAAGTCGGCGATCATGAGAAATCTGATCAGCGGGTCAAGATCATCGGTCAATGCGCCGAGCACAGTCCGAATGGCATGAACTATATAGAGGCCGTCCGGCGCAATGATGGTAGTCTTCTAGCGATCCCTATCATCGACTTCTATTTGCCTGCAGCCACTCCTGAGATCCATCGACAAGTACATAGCACTGCAAAGCCGATCCAATGCGCCGTCTATCCATGGGAGGGAGTATACGTCCCTCGTTGTGATCTTGTTCAGTCGACGATAATCAACGCAGAAGCGTAAGGTCCAGTCCTTTTTCTTCACCATGACTGCTGGAGATGCCCACGGGCTTCTTGATGGCTCAATGATGCCTACGCGCAGCATTCCGTCGACTTGTTGCCTCATAGCTTGACATTCTCGCGTTGAAACTCGATAAGAGCTCTGCCAGAGTGGTCGAGCGCACTGTTTGATTATAATATTGTTACGGTGGAAAAAAGAGGACAAGGTGGTCGGCGGTGAAGAAGACGAATGACCAACAGCCTCTCGAGATTCTGTGCTGCTGTATATATTCACATCGTGTAAATACATCGTCTAAATAGTTTATCCCCGTGACATTTTGGTGGACGTGCGGGGTACGCGTCTTCGCCACGGAGCTTCGCAGCGGACGTCTCACCCAGCCTGGGACCATGCTTCCAGTGGAAGGCACCGCGTCTGCAACTACAATGCTGACTACGCACACCCAGTACGCTGCTTTACCTAAGCCACAAGACCCCGGCAAGTTCACCGGCCTCGAATGTGCTGGCGTAGAAGAATGGTTGAATATGTATGAGCGCGTCAGCAAGGTGAGCAGGTGGAATCCGTCCATAATGCTGGCCAATGCCATATTCTACCTCGACGGAACACTGCGAACATGGTTTTACACACACGAAGAAGAGCTAACCTGCTGGGACTTATTCAAAGAGAAGCTGTCGGACGTTTTTGTCAATCCGACCGGTAGAAAACTAGCCGCCAAGCTAGAACTCGCCACGCGTGCCAAAACTGCTACCGAGTCGTATGTCTCCTACATGCAGGACGTCCTAGCCTTTTGTCATAAAATCGACACGTCCATGCTAGAAGCGGACAAGGATGGACACATTATCAAAGGCATCGCGGATGACGCATTCAACCTTCTGGTCTTTAGAAACTTATCAACTGTCGACGGTATCGTGAAGGAATGCCGCCGTTTTGAGCAGGCGAAGAGTCGCCGTTTGTACAATAAGCTTACACGGCTTCCAAATACTGCAGCGACCTCTTCCTGTACCGACCCCACTGATCAGTCTAGCTCGCCATCACCAAGCGAAAACGTGTCCTGAATTACGCCGCGAACTCAAAGCAGCGTTTGCTGCCTCGCCTCAATAGACATCTTGGAGCAACACTGCTGAGACGACATCGCTGATCCAGTCCATGTTTCGCCAGGAAATCGCTAATATGGGTCTTCCCACTGCCTGCTCCTTCAGTCGCCCTGACACCCGCCCTGCTCCTATTCCTCGGTCCTATTGCAGTCCACCTCAGTGTCCGTTATCCCTACACTACCAGAAATCCATCGGACTGGCGTACACCTGACGACAGACCGTTCTGTTTCTGCTGCGGCCCAATCAGTCACGTTTCCCATCACTGTTGGAGCCGTTGGCCATCCCCTCCTCGAAACACCTTCCGGAATGCAAGTTTGCCCCGAAGTTCCTCACGCCTTCGTTTCCATGACACTTCCGACGCCACTACGTTGACTCGCCGCTACGCTCGCTCGCCCTCGCCTCAACGTCGTCAGCCACGTCCGCCCCAGCTTCACCGCTCGCCGTCACCGACCTACCCAGGACCGTCCTAGCAGGAAAACTAGGCAATGCGGCACTTCGAGGTGGTGCTGCAATGCCGCGTTAGCCGCAAAATACTCCTTTGACGCTGTTTACGAGAAATAACCTTCTTGACGTCCAAGTTAATGGCGCACCCATCACAGCTCTCATAGATACCCGAGCACACATATCGATCATGACACGCCGCCTACGCCGCCATTTAAAGAAAATTATTGCGACTGCCGTTACTCGGTTCGTACGAATCGCCGACAGTAGCATGGTGACCGCGGCCGAAATGTGTACTGCACGTGCGAGCGTTTCCTGCCGCCATGCTGTCGTCCTTTACACTGTGCTTGACAAATGCGCCCATGACCTTATACTAGGCCTAGACTTCCTCTCCGACCATTCAGCGCTCATCGATTGTTCCTCGAGTATTGTGCGTCTTGACCTGCCTCTGCTGGACGTTCCTCCGACACCACACAAAATTCGCCTAAGACCGAGTGATTTTGTTCACGTTCCACCACAGGTATTGACGTACATCGAAATGCCTCCTTCTACGCCAGTTCCCGATGGTAGATACATCTCCGTTCCCATAACTGTCATCGTTCTCACCCCCACCTTTGCTATCGTACCGCATACTCCACTGAGGGACACAGACAATCGTACGTATCTCCCTGTGGTGAATTTCGGGCTCGCTAAGCAAATTCTGCCGAAAAACATCACACTAGCTACAATCACTCCTTTCGAAGTTAGTTGCTTTGAGACTTTTGCCGTCGACACTTCCTGTGAGCCTTTCCGGTCTGCTGAATGTACTGACAACGACATTAGGAAAATCACCGCCCCGAATCTCACTCCTGCAGAGACCGAGCAGCTCTGCAGTCTATTGCTTTCCTACCAGGATATATTCGACTTGAACTACCGACCCTTAGGCCAGACGTCCCTTGTCAAACATCGTATACATACAGGCAATAATCCACCCGTCCATCGGCGACCCTACCGAGTGTCAGCTTCGGAGCGTCACGTCATCAAAACGGAAGTAGACCAGATGCTAGCGAAAGACATCATTGAGCCATCGTCAAGTCCCTGGGCATCCCCTGTCGTGCAGGTCAAAAAGAAGGACGGTTCATGGAGATTCTGTGTCGATTACCGCCAGCTCAACCGCATAAAGAAGGACGTCTAACCAATACCTCGTATCGATGACGCCCTTGATTGCCTATACGGGGCACAGTATTTTTCGTCCATCGACCTGCGGTCCGGATATTGGCAAATCGCTGTCGATTATCTAGATCGTGAAAAAACCGCCCTTATAACGCCTGATGGTCTTTACCAATTCAAAGTTATGCCTTTGGGCTATGCAACGCTCCGGCTACCTTTGAGCGTATGATGGACTCATTACTCCAAGGATTCAAGTAGTTGAATTGTCTCTGCTACCTAGATAATGTTATTCTGTTCTCGCCCTCATTCAGCACACACATTGAGCGCATTTCAGCTGTACTTGTCGTTTTTCGCAAGGCCGGTCTACAGCTCAATTCCAAGAAAATTAACTTCGGCCATCGTGAGATTACTGTTCTCGGATATGTCGTCAATGCGACTGGCATCCAACCGGACCCAGAGCGAATTTGCGCCGGGAAAGAGTTCCTTGTTCCACGGTCCGCCGAAGATGTCCGAAGTTTCGTGGGCCTTTGCTCTTACTTCCGCCGCTTTGTTAAAGATTTTGTCACGATAGCACGCCCTCTCACAGATCTGAAGAAAGGTGTGCCATTTTCATAGGAATCCTCTCAGGCCCCCGCCTTTTCTCGCCTTACTATCATTCTCACCACACCACCGATTCTAGGACACTTCGCTGCTTCAGCCCCTACAGAGGTGCGCACCGATGCCATCCGCCACGAAATCAGTACCATCTTGGCACAAGTTCAACACGGCCATGAACGTGTAATCGCGTACGCTAGCCGTCTTTTGTCACCTGCGGAGCGGAACTGCTCTATTACCGAGCGCGAATGTTTGGCCGTTGTGTGGGCATTTCTGATCCCCTATTTCGAACTGTGCTTTTGTGCGTCTCCGTTTTTGTAGTTTCCCTACTTTTCTTCCACCAATCCTCTAATCGCCTCTAACTGATGCCTACTTTTCCACTGCTCTCGCTGAACCCAAAGGCTTCAAGGAGGCCAGTGGCGCCTACATCGACCGCTGAGTAGACGTCTTCACATTATAATGAAACAAGCTCCACAGTCTCCCTAGCTTTACCGCAGCAAGCACATGCTTCTTCTTCCGTCTTATATCTTGCTTTACAGGTGTGTGTTCTAAGGCATCCCGGTCTCGCTTCGAAAATAATGAGCTTCCCTTTGAGTTATCATAAATTGTCTCTTTCCTGATTTCGTTTTTTCCTAAGTAGTTGCTCATGGCAGGTTTCTTTTCCATTGCCGCCACCCATGAGATTATCAGCCTCTCTATTGTAACGGACCACCACGCGCTCTGTTGGCTTTCGTCTTTAATGGATCCCGCAGGGAGGCTTGGGCGAAAGGCTTTGCGGCTGCAAGAGTATTCCTATTGGGTGGTGGTAGTCTGGTCACCTACACTAGCACGCCGACTGCTTGTCCCCTTACCCTGTACACACGGCCGTCAACGCCGACATGGACTCTTCCGCGAGTGTTCTTTCCGTTTCCCAGCTTTTGGACATGGCCAACGAGCAACGCCATGACCCTCATTCCCTCATTCCCATGACCCAATCCCCTCATTGACAGAATGGAATGTGCTCCTACTGATCCATCGTTACGGTAGTTCGTCCTCAACGATGGGATATTGTACCGACGCAGTTTTCATCGTAATGGCCCTCCCCTTCTACTTGTCGTTCCTCAACACATCCGCTCAACCATGCTTCAGGAGCTTCATGACGTCCCAACTGCCGACACCTTCGGTTTGCTCGCATTTACGTCCGCGTGCACCGCCGCTTCCACTGGCCCGGCCTCGCACGCTCCGTACGGCGCTATGTAGCTGCTTGCAAGCTATGTCAACATCGCAAAAAGTCAGCAACGCTTCCTGCCGGGTATTTACAGCCAATCTACATTCCACCTGAGCTATGCTTTCGCGTGGGTTTGGATCTCCTTGGCCCTTTCCCCGAGTCCAGCTCCGGAACAGGTGGATCGCTGTCGCTACTGATTACACGACGTGCTATGCAATCACTCAGGTATTTTCCACGAGCTGCGCAACCGACGTCGCCGATTTCCTACTCCGGGATATCATTTTAGTACATGGCGCCCCAGGACAGCTCCTTACTGACCGCGGCCGCATTTTCCTCTCCCAATGATCGCCGATATCCTACGCTCATGTTCTACCAAGCACAAACTGGCTACCTCCTATTATGCGCAGACCAATGGCCTTACTGAGCGAATTAATCGATAACTGACATGCTATCGAAATACGTTTCAGCCGACCACAAGGACTGGGATGCAGCTCTCCCTTATGTCACGTTCGCCTCTTCATCACGCCAAAGTACTACTGGGCATTCCCCCTTTTACTTACTCTTCGGTCGTGACCCTGTATAACCATTGGACACTTCACTCCCCTTCGTATAGGAATCGACGACCGAGTATGCTCGCGACGCCATTGCCCACGCTGACCATGCGCGCCAGCTTGCCCGTACCCGTCTGTCGGCATCGCAGCAATCTCTACATCACGCTTACAATCACCGCCATCGGGACATATATTTTTCACGAGGCTCTCTCGTGCTACTTTGGTCCCCTTGCCACCGAGTGGGGCTCTCCGAGAAACTTCTTGCGTGCTACAAAGGCCGTTACCATGTTGTACGTCAAGTGACCAATGTCACTTACGAGATAATCCCCGTGACCTCCGTCATGCCACCCGGTTCCACATCACCTGACGTCCTACACGTCTCTCGGCTTAAGCCTTACTATGCCCTTACCGATGGCTTACTGAAGCACCGGGACGGTGCATTTTCTGCCGGGGGTCGTGCTACGGCGGAAGAAGAGGACGAGGTGGTCGACGGTGAAGACGACGAAGGGCCAACAGCCTCTCGGGATTCGGTGCTCCTGTATATATACCCATCGTGTAAATGCATCGTGTAAATAGTTTATACCCGTGACAATATTGTTACGTAAGAAGACGCAAATGAAAAGCTATATACAAGTATATTTACAACGTAATACGCTGCACTTGGCCAAGAGGCAACAGCCCGCGCTAGCCTCCAATCGTTGTCGTCGTCTTCTTCCTGCTCAGCTCTTCGTCAGTGGGAACATACCCCGTAGCACTACCCCCGGCGGCAAAAGCGCCGTCCCGGAGCGACTAAAGGCTGGACTCTGAAGCAGTGTAGTAGCTCTTGAGCCTACTGACGTGCACGACATCACTAGACGCCAGAGTAGATGACGAGGTTGAGCTCACAGGTGCAATTTCATAAGTCACAGGCGTCACCTGGCGCAGCACGCGGTAGGGTCCTGTGTATCGCGAAAGGAGCTTTTGTGAAAGTCCGACGTGACGAGAGGGCGACCACAAGAGCATGAGCGCACCAGGCGAAAACTGTACGTCACGGTGGCGGGCGTTGTACTGACGCTGCTGAGTGGTTTGCGAGTCCGTCAGTCGAGCACGGGCAAGCTGGCGTGCATGGTCGGCGAGAGCGATGGCGTCGCGCGCATACTCGCTTGTTGAGATCGAAGTAGGAGGAAGTGGCGTGTCAAGGGGCAAGGTCGGTTCGCGACCGTAGAGCAGATAAAAGGGAGAAAATCCGGCGGTGTCGTGCCGGGAAGAATTATAAGCGAATGTGACGAAAGGAAGGGCAATGTCCCAGTCGCGGTGGTCCTTGGAAACGTACTTTGACAGCATATCGGTGAGAGTACGGTTTAACCGCTCTGTCAGGCCATTGGTTTGAGGATGGTATGAGGTAGTCAGCTTGTGTTGAGTGGAGCAGGAACGTACAATGTCGGCGATAACTTTCGAGAGGAAGTTACGACCACGGTCAGTGAGCAGCTGTCGCGGGGCGCCATGAAGTAAGATAATGTCCCGCAAGAGAAAGTCCGCGACGTCAGTGGCGCAACTGGTAGGGAGAGCCCGCGTGATAGCGTATCGGGTGGCGTAGTCAGTTGCGACGGCTGCCCATTTGTTCCCAGAGGATGACGTGGGAAAGGGACCGAGGAGGTCTAATCCAACACGAAAGAACGGTTCCACAGGGACAGTGATCGGCTGGAGATGACCGGCAGGTAGCACCTGAGGTGTTTTCCGACGCTGGCAGGTATCACAGGCAGCAACATAGTGTCGGACGGAGCGAGCGAGACCAGGCCAATAGAAGTGGCGGCGGACGCGGTCGTACGTGCGGGTTACGCCAAGATGTCCTGCAGTAGGTGCGTCATGCATCTCAAAGAGCACAGTCTGTCGTAGATGTTTTGGCACGACAAGAAGAAGATCAGATCCGTCAGGGAGGAAGTTCCTTCGGTACAGAATGCCGCCCTGGAGGACATATCGGCGAACGGATGCGTCGGTAGGTGTAGAGCGCAGACGCTCGATGAGTACTCGCAGCAATAGGTCTCGGTACTGCTCATCGGCGATGTTAACGAAGGCAGACACAGAGAAAATACCGTCGGCAGTACTACTGTCGGCGTCGTCAGGCTCGTCTACCGGGTAGCGAGACAGGCAGTCAGCGTCCTTGTGTAGTCGGCCAGATTTGTAGGTGACAGAGAACGAATATTCTTGGAGGCGTAGGGCCCAGCGACCAAGTCTTCCTGAAGGGTCTTTCAATGAGCATAACCAACAAAGCGCGTGATGGTCTGTGATAACGGAAAAGGGTCGGCCATATAAGTATGGGCGGAACTTCGCAACCGCCCAAACTAGGGCTAGACACTCACGCTCAGTGATGGAATAGTTGCGCTCCGCGGGTGAGAGGAGCCTGCTGGCGTAAGCGATAACACGGTCGTTGCCGCGCTGGCGTTGTGCCAGTACTGCGCCAATTCCGTGACCGCTGGCATCAGTACGAACTTCGGTAGGCGCAGACGGATCGAAATGGGCCAGAACGGGAGGCGTTGTGAGAACGTCGATTAGATGCGAGAATGCAGAGGCCTCGTTAACGCCCCACTGGAAAGGGGCGTCTTTTTTCAAAAGCTCGGTTAGTGGTCGTGCTATGGCCGCGAAATTTTTCACGAAACGGCGGAAGTAGGAACAAAGGCCGATGAAGCTGCGCACATCCTTGACACACTTCGGAACAGGAAAGTGCGTAACAGCATGGATCTTGCCTGGGTCCGGTTGCACTCCGTTCGCGTCAACGAGATGCCAAAGGACGGTAATCTGGCGACGGCCGAATTGGCACTTCGATGCGTTCAGTTCCAGACCGGCGCGACGAAAAACGTCCAGGACTGCCGAGAGGCGCTCGAGGTGCGTAGCGAACGTTGGGGAGAATACTATGACGTCGTCCAAGTAGCACAGGCATGTGGACCATTTGAAACCGTGAAGAAGGGAGTCCATCATGCGTTCAAAAGTGGCAGGAGCGTTACATAGACCAAACGGCGTTACTTTGAATTGATAAAGACCGTCCGGAGTTACAAAAGCAGTCTTCTCGCGGTCGAGATCGTCCACAGCAGTCTGCCAGTAGCCGGAGCGGAGGTCAATAGAAGAGAAGTAGCGAGCACCATGGAGGCAGTCAAGGGCGTCATCAATCCGAGGTAGGGGATACACGTCCTTTTTGGTAACCCTGTTAAGGTGCCGATAATCCACGCAAAAGCGCCATGAACCATCCTTCTTTTTTACCAGTACAACCGGTGACGCCCATGGACTACATGAAGGTTCTATGATGTTATTGGCAAGCATTTTGCGAACTTCAGCGTGAATAACTTGACGCTCAACCGGTGACACTCGATACGGGCGGCGATGAATAGGAGGGGCATCGCCGGTATTAATGCGATGTTTAACAGTTGTAGTTTGGGCCAAAGGACGATCGTTAAAGTCAAAAATATCGTTGTAGGAAAGCAGAACGCGGTAGAGCTCACGAGCGTGCTCGGACGGCATGTCGGGCGCAATCATTTTCTGTAAGTCGGCGATGGTGCAAGGTGTCGACTGAGATGGTAGAGGAGGATCGGCTGAATTGCTGTCTACCTCAATAGATGCTATTGAGTGATCTTCGAATGAGCAAAGCTGGGCCAGAGACATCCCGCGGGGCAGCACTTGTGTCGTCAAGCCAAAATTGACCACTGGCAGGCAGACGCAATTAGCCGTAATAGATAAAACGGTATGAGGTACCGTGATCCCGTGTGTAAGGAGGACGTCTTGTATAGGAGCCGCGATATAGTGACCGTCGGGCACTGGTGGGGATGACACTAGGTCAACGTAAGTCAGTGCCGTAGGTGGCAAGCGAACAAAGTCGACGGAACTGAGGCGACTGGGGTGTGGTTCAGCGGGATCCAGAACAGGCAGGTCAAGGCGGAGAGTACTGGCGAAACAATCAATGAGAGCAGAATGTGCGGAGAGGAAGTCTAAGCCGAGGATGATGTCGTGGGGACAGTGGGCGATGACTGTGAATAGCACGACTGTTGAGCGATCGGCGAAGGAGACGCGGGCGGCACACATACCAATTACGGGGGCTGTTCCGCCGTCGGCGACACGGACAACAAGCGTCGTGGCGGGCGTGATTATTTTTTTCAGGTGGGTACGAAAGTCCGCGCTCATTACCGACAAATGCGCCCCAGTGTCTATAAGAGCAGATACAGGAACACCGTCGACTTGCACGTCAAGAAGGTTCAGATGAGTGGGCAACGTCAGTGGAGGATTTGGCGGCGTAGGGAGCAATGCAGCGTCACCTCGAGGCGCTGCATCATTCAGTTTTCCGGCTGGGAGCGGCGTCCGAAGGGAGTCGGCGAAAAGGAGCGACGGGGCTGGGGAGAGCGAGATTGTCGTCCTTGGGGCGAAGGTGAACGAGAATAGGGGCGGTGCGGCGCAGGAGAGTCAGTGGCGGCATTATCGGAGCGTGCGGCATAAGGACGAGAAGGGCCACCCGAGGGGCGAGAATAGGCAGTATAAGCAGACCGGGTCGGGAAGTCCAGCGACTTCGACAGTGCCGAGAAATGTGCCCGATGCGACGGCAGTGAAAACAAAGGGGCTTGTCGTCGTCAGTGCGCCATTCAGCTGGGTTGCGGAAACGTGGTGGGTAAGACGATGCGGGACGGGGCGGAATCGAAGAAGCCGGATGGGTATCAGGGTGATGGGCCGAGCAGATGGTGTGATGGCCCATGTTTTCGAACTCCTGGCGGACAACTGCCTGGATCAGGGAAACCGTGACTGCCGGTGCGTTGGTGGGGCTGGAGTCGAAGGCAGCCGGATAGGCGGCCTCAAGCTCACGCCGAACGATCTTGGTAATATCGCCGGTGTTGTTGGGACGAGGAGCGTCGGCACAGGAAGAAGTCGCTGGGGTGTTGGGCAGACGGGCAAACTGCTGATCGATACGTCTGCTTTTAGCGAGTTCCAGGCGGCGGCACTCTTTGATAACAGCATCCACCGTCGCGACGTTGTTGAATACGAGCAAGTTGAAGGCGTCATCGGCAATGCCTTTGAGGATGTGGGATACCTTGTCTGACTCAGGCATGTGTGCATCAACTTTGCGGCACAGAGCCAGGACGTCCTGAATGTACGTGACATAGGGCTCTGTTGACGTCTGCACACGGCCGGAAAGCGCCTTCTGCGCGGCAAGTTTGTGACCGTAGGGGTTGCCGAACAAGTCTCGGAGCTTTTGCTTGAACGAATCCCAACTGGTGAGCTCCTCTTCGTGCGTCCGAAACCAAACTCGAGGTGTGCCACCGAGGTAAAAGACTACGTTGGCGAGCATGATAGTAGGGTCCCACCGGTTATTGCGGCTGACGTGTTCGTACAGGCTGATCCAGTCGTCGACGTCGTCCCCATCTTTGCCCGAGAATACGCCAGGATCACGAGGAGCAGGGAGAGAGATGTAGGTCGTCGAAGTGGCAGGAGGGGTCGGAGGCGGCTGAGTCGAATTGTCATCGCCGGGAGCCATGAAGCTAGGCTCGACGTACCGTCCACTGCGAAGCTCCGTGACGAGGTACAGGGAACGTCCACCTCCACCAGATATGTTACGTAAGAAGACGCAAATGAAAAGCTATATACAAGTATATTTACAACGTAATACGCCGCACTTGGCCAAGAGGCAACAGCCCGCGCTAGCCTCCAATCGTTGTCGTCGTCTTCTTCCTGCTCAGCTCTTCGTCAGTGGGAACATACCCCGTAGCAATATGATGCTTTGCAACTGGTGTTTGTGAAATCCTCGATGACGCCGAAAAGCAGTCTTTGTATCATCGAAACAGAGTTTTGAGCTATTACTGCTTGTTTATGGGCAGGCCTGGATTTATGTCGAAGTTTGGTTAGGGAACTATGGTCGTCAAGGTAGTTGTGGCGGAATCGGAGAGGGCAAAGGCATTGCTGGTGACGGCAATTTGACGGCAATTTGCTCGATGTATGGGATCATCGTGCCATTGTTGATGTGCTTGAACTCCTCGCTTAAGTTTGTCACCATCACTTTCGCTTTTCTTCAGTGTAGTCAAGCAACCCCTCTTGTGAAGTAAGTTTCACGGTCGAGCAGTAGACGTTCGTCGCCCTCGATTATGCCTTCTAAGTATGCTGCTGACGCAAATGACAGTGCTGGAGAAAGGCTGGATGCCAACTTGATTTTCGAGCACGCTCAAGGCATGGTGACTGCGAGAACTTTCCGCTGGGGTCACTTGAGATTCGGGAAGCGTCATGGATTTGAACTTCATGTCGATGATTGCGCCGTGTTGGTTCAGAAAATCTATGCCGAGAACGGCGTCTCGTGGACACTATTAGAGGATAACAAAGATGGCAGGGTAAGTCCGATCATGAGCGGTAACACTTTTTGTGCAGATACCAGTCGGTTTTATCAGGTATTCTCATGTGGTCCATATTTGAGGGATTTCTCATGCAGTCTTAATTTTTCCTGCTAGGCGTCGATGGGTCCATTTATGACGGAGTATTTACCTTGTGTGTCCACTAAAGCGATGACTGTGTGGCCGTCGAGAAGCAGGTGTAGCTTCGAGCTCAGTGGTTCGCTGTCTTACATTGCAGTTTGGTCGATCCGTTGGATTACGGCAGGATCGTGTTGGCCTGTGGGGGAAACGTCGCGTCGTCAGGTCTTTTGTCGGCATATTCTTTGCTTCCAGGCTACGTCGCGATAGCGGTGTCTCGTTGATATGTCGCCGAGATAGTTTTTCTCGGCGTCTACTTCGGCAGCAGAGGATTGTCAGTTCGATGAGCAGCAACCGCACTTCCATCGGTTGCTGCTTTTAGGTTTCCGGTTATGGGCTGACGGACCAACCCCGGGCTGGGCCAGTGCATGGTCGATGCTGCGGCGTCAGGTGCTGGCCTGTTAACGGCGAACAGGACGGTCCTCTAAGGCTGCCCTGAGTGGCAGCGAAGTAGCCGGCGATATCACGTGGCCGTTAGCGTTGCTGTGGGCAAGGTGCATTGACGGCGAACCCTCACAGTCCCACGTCGCAGTATGGGCATCGGCGGTAGACGTGGCTGGCTTCACCGCAGTGACAGCAGAGTGGGTGTTGGCCGGTCGCGCGCAAAATGTCCGTCCTCCTCGTGTAGCTGCGCTGGACGACGTGCGGGCGCGCTTGCGGCGGCGGCAGTGAACGACGGAATTCGGCGTTACGGGGCCCTGGCAACGGCGGGTGAAGGCGGCGTAGGTCATTGCTTCCGGCTGGCGTTGCGGCGATGCCGGAACTTCTGGTACTTTCAGTGACCGCTGAAGCTCTGCGTTAACTGGTTCAGCGATCGAGGCCACCTCTGGCTGCGATGTTGCGCGCAGCTTGTGCAGCTCTTCACATACAACCGCTATGATTCTCTCACGCAGGTCGTCGGCGCCTGGCGCTTGAACTTCGACGCAGTTCGTTGTCAGCGCACGGCGGTTGTAGTGCGTGGTGCGCATTTCAAGCGTCTTCTCGATCGTTGTGGAGGCCGGAACAAATTCAGCGACTGTCTTGGGCGGGTTGCGTATCAATCAGGCGAATAGTTGTTCTTTCACAGCCAGCATCAAGAACCGAACTTTCTTTTCTTCAGACGCGTTGGGGTCGGTGTGGCAGAAGATGCGAATCCCCTCCTCCATGAAGATCGTGATGTTCTCGTCTGGCACTTGCACTCTGGTTTCTAAGAGAACTTCGGCCCTGTCATTTCGTACGAAACTCGGGATGGTCTTCACGAAGTTCTCCCGAAATAGGTCACACGTCCCAGCTCCAAACGGCCTCATCCAACGAAAAATATACATTGCGCAGCTTGTCGTCGCCGCTCGAATTGAACGCTGCGGTCATCTCGTATAAGTCTCCAGCCAGGTTTCAATGTCTTCAGCCGATGATTCACGAAAGGTCGGTTACTCCCAAAGTTGCTGCAGCAGGACGGGGATGCTGGGGCGGCCATTGGGGTCGTTTGCTTGGCCTTGATCCATGTCGTCTCCTCGGGAACTGGCCCGTATTCCATAGCAGTCATGGTTGCCCACGGCTAGCTCGCTGGTCCTTCGTGATGTTGGCGTTGCCCTCTCGTTTCGGGCTTGCTGCACGGCTTTGCTGGGGCATGCGGTACATGAACGCCCAAGTACCTCCACCAGATGTCACGTAGTAGTAGTGACGGTGACTGATGATGCCGAGTTAAAACTGGGAGTTACAAATTTAACTATTTATTGTGCAAACTTATGCCAAGCAAAGCAAGTCTAAAACTGAATCGCAGCAATAGCGCCGAGCAAAGTCGGCTATCGTCCAAAATCTCACCAGAGGGTCAAGCGCGTCAGCTTTTATGCATCACCCGTCGAAGGTACTACTGTTATCACTGGTTGAACATCTTGAACGGGCAGCGCAAAAAGATGATGACAGAAGGCAGGAACACACGAATAAAGTTAGTTGTGAGTTCAGCGCTGTCCTGTGTGAACCTGCCTTCTGTCATCGTCTTTTTGCGCTGCCCCTTCAAGATGTCCAACCAGTACCAACTCGCCCAAATGTCGACCCTTCTACATGTTATCACTGGTCCCCGCGTTGTCTCCAGAAACTACTACACAGTTCGTGTCACGCATGCAATCAATAATACAAGGTTAGGCGAGGACATACACAACAGATGGCATGAACTATAACAGTCGCGTAAGTTCCAAATCATGCAGGCGCGTCTTGTAGTTAGCAATATTGCTTAAAGTTTGTCAGCCGGGGAACAGCGGTAACCGGAGGAAGATAAACAAGCACACGTGTCAATGTGACGATGACGCAATAACGACGATGGAATGGCATTGTAGTACAATGGAATAATGACAAGTTTATGGCGACCCCATTACGAAGACTGCATGACGACGATGGCGCTACGATGACCACGTGACGACAGTCGGATGGTAAAGCTGGAATGTTGACGATGCAATGACCCTGCTGGCATCACGACCTAGCGGTCCAACCTATTAGACAACTGGTTACTCGTTCGACGTACAAGACCTGACGACGACTTCATGACAAGAGGCGGATGACGAACTCGGAATTACGACAATGAAACGTCCACGACGCTACCTCGACCACATACTTGGCAGCCCAAGCTTGAAGACAACTTAAGCCACTGGGCAGATGTAAGAGGATGGATGGATGGATGGATGGATGGATGGATGGATGGATGGATGGATGGATGGATGGATGGATGGATGGATGGATGGATGGATGGATGGACGGACGGACGGATGGATGGATGGACGGACGGACGGACGGATGGATGGATGGATGGATGGATGGATGGATGGATGGATGGATGGATGGATGGATGGATGGATGGATGGACGGATGGATGGATGGATGGATGGATGGATGGATGGATGGATGGATGGATGGATGGATGGATCGATGGATGGATGGATGGATGGATGGATGGATGGATGGATGGATGGATGGATGGATGGATCGATGGATGGATGGATGGATTTAAAACGTTTGAAAACGGCAAATAATGCAAATCGCATTTAGAAAGGGCAACCTGTTAACATTCTAGTAATTTCATAGATTTATAGTCGATTCAAGTAATTTGAATTTCACAAGCGATAGAACTTAAGCGACTATGTTAGCAAGTACAGGGCTGGCTGATTCAGCAGATTTGAATGCAAGGCTCTTCTGTGAGCGGGCAAAGGTAACAGCTAAGGTAAGTATGCCGCTACTGTGTATAAATAAACTACTGCGGAAAGCACAGCACATCTTACTCAGAAAAAGCCTGCTGCCAACGGAAAAAACCAAACCGCGAATAATTGAGTGAACAGGAGAACGGACATTTGGGCAAGTTAGGTAAGCTTCACCTTAAGAACAGCTCCAAAACACACGGACAGGGAAGAAAACAAGCGTATGGGCGCCTATTTGCAACTAGGAAGTTTATTTTTGAAGAGAACACATATTAAGCACGAAATGCTTTTAACTGCCGTTGTCGGTGACCTTCCAGTGAACTTCAGCAGAAAGCCAAAGCCCTTATCTGGGCACTCAAACGAGAACATCAGGGCAAGTTGCGAGAGCAAAATGAGATCATCCGGGCAACCAATCAAAACTTTGAAAAATGTGGTCTCTGGCCCCCAACATTTTGTAAAGGACCGGATTACATACGCTCGTTACTGCTTAAAAAGTTACAACAATATTTTTTACGAGTTCTACCTAGTTTTCGTTCATACTATCATTCAAGCTGTAATTATTAGTACGCTGAAGGTTTATTTGTTATTTCCAAAAGGCGAAGTTCAGAAGGCAGTACAGGGCCCCATACACTTAATTTTCATCTTTTGACGCTGAGACACGGTTGCCTGCTCAACGCCAGCGGTCGGTGAGTTCCGCGGCACGGATTTTGCGCCGGTTCGAGAGATAGCATCGCATTACGTAATCAAGCCGGCAACGTCTGGCGCCGCGGATGGTTGTTTGGTCGAGACGATACTTGCAATGACGTTCAGTTTAAAACAGGTTCCTGTGCTGTGGTGCGCTGTGGTGGTGTGCGCCTTTACGAATATGGATTTTATTCATTTTAAGACTGTGGCTAGTATCGTCTACAACCAACCTACTTTGCCGGTAGCCATTTAATGCTTACGCCTGCTCTCGATTATGGAAGAGTCCTAATTTTGTTATACATTATCACGCCACGTGCACTACAAAAACGTTATACAGAACGGTTATATCTAATCATGAGCATGCTCATACAGCCCGCACATCAACATAATGCGCGCATGAATATGCCTCATCTCTATCAGTCCTCGGAAGGAAATTCAATACACTCTCTGTTAATTACACTGAAGCCCATATCTTTTGCTTAGCAAATATGGTACGCTTCTACTATTTTCCTTATGAGTTGAGTAGTACGGCGGTGAATGATAGCCGCTGCGCACAAAACTGGATTCGCAGCTATGTGTCCTACACTGCGGTAAGATAGGATGTCGCACTGCTCCGATGTGCAAAATTCTATCATTCTTGCTGGCCCTTTCTCGCTCTTTCATGCGTTCTTACGCTGTTCTTAAGACGATTGAGTAAACATAAGAAACAAAGTATTTTCCAAGGAACAACAAATGAAGGTATAATAATATTTCGAGCTGCTTCCGCTATGTCAACAAAACAGAGCCGTAAAATAAGATTATCGCGACAGTACGTAATGCGCACACATGTGCACCGTTAGGAAAAGCAATATCACTATTGCCTTGCACGTAATCCGACATGAAAAAAGGCGTGCTGCTGGTAGGCTCAGCTTCGAAGTGCAGGAGAGACAATGGGAAAATTTTGAAATACCAAACTACAAAATCGAGTCAGTACATGTAGGCGCTAAATATTATCAGAAGCTAGCAATGTTACGCATAATCTAATATTTATGCGCTACAGCAACTGAAGATGGCCAACTAGGGAATCAACACAGAGATGCGCCAATACGCCTTGCTCTACTGTTCTCTTTGGGCTATTGCTTCATCATGTCAATGGGAACGTTAAAGAAATCTGTGGAGGCCTCGCTTGTCAACTGAGAACGAACCCCTCAGGCTAAATAAATTCGGAATGCGCCAACTTACCACTCTTTTTCGACTACAGGGCACGAAGCAGCTTGCTTGCTTGCGTGCCTCTTCCTCACTTGTGGTACTCACCCACTACGGGAGACTGGCCAAGAAGACGACGGTGAAAGGTTAAAGGAAAGGGGGAGCGAGAAAAACCTAAATGAAAAAGTAAATTGGTGTGATTTATAAAGTTTACGATAATTAAGAAATAGATTTACCTGACAGATACAGAAATAAAAATAAGTGTGGTTACATGTAAACAGCAATATGTTTGGTGGAACTAGAATAACTTGAAATACACAATGAGCGATTTATAGAGCTGTCCAATTATTGATTTCGAGAAATAAAATGGCAGCCCTCTTTTGTCATAGAGATAGTCGCAAATGGTCACGCAGATGTTCCTGTGACTATAGCCCAATAAAGAAGCTTCAAAGCAGAGGGTGTTTTGAGCTTGGGTTGGTTCGGTGCCTACGGATAAGGCCCAACCCACTGTGGGGGTCGGTATACGGAGAAGCCCAGCGGTCTTCGTCCTCTTTATAGTTTCTCATATCACCTCACGCGGCCGTGTTTCAATATGCTCATAACAAATTCCTCGTCCAGAGTAAAAGAGATCGAAATACTTGCTAATAAAATAACACTGCCATGAGTGTCCTTTTTTTTGCTCTTTTACACTTCGGTTACTCCTTGCCGCGTGCTGAAGCAAAAACAGTTCCAAAAGCGGCGCTCCATAAAAAGACAGCCATTGACCCTCTGTGCTAAAACACTCCATTCACCGCTTACGAGCTCTGAAGAACGTGGCACTGCCAAATCATTTTTATTACCCACTGACAGGTCACATTGACATGCGCACAGAAAGTACTCGGACTATAACCACCTCGCAAAAAATGGGTTTTGCGAAATAATATCCCATTACCTTATTAATTTATTTACATTTTATCACTTCATGTTTCCAATAAATCGCGCTTCTAAATGTTTGATATTGAGTGGCTTAACATTATTCTGCACAAGAACATTAGGATAACAAAGGAATGAAAAAATAGGCAAGAGTTCACTACAATACAGCAAGGCGGTTGGAGAATACCGGACAGGGTATGAGCCACGTGCTGAGGCAACAGCAACAACAAGACAAGGCACGCGCGCTTTGGAGCCCCAAGTTTTAAGAGAATATCTACGGGCAGACAAAATAGAGGACATTAAGGGTGCGTACAACTCTTGACGTAACAGCGCTACAAGGCACTTCCAGAGTTAATCGTGGTTTCCCGTTGAGGGAACTGTCTCGTTGGAATGTAAAACACACATTCGAAACGCGGGACGTAAAAATTCCCACGTATCGAAGCTACGTGGCACAAATGCCACATCATGTGACAAGTGGCACCATATGATGATAACGATGACGACGCTAATCTGCTGATATCCCCTAAGAAAAGGGGCTGTGACAAATAGTCACCTAGCCTGCTTCGTTTAATCAGGTACGCCATGTTTTTCGTTGTAGCATTTTTGGATCCACCTCTTTGATTTTCTTTTTCTTACTCAAACCTGCCCTATCTGCCTTGTACCCCTACCTATGCAACTGCTACATTGTACGCCACCTGGTGTAATAATACGCGACTGCAATGCAAAGTGTGCACGTAACGGCGCTAGGCGGCGCGCATCTCACATCGCGTGTCTCCTCGGGCGCTAGGACGCGTGTATAGGGCATGTTTCCGCTGCAAGCTAGCAAGGAAGGAAAACTTTATTTGGTCCTGCAAGTAGTGGTAATTCATCACTAAGCGGGCCGCTCCCACGTCGGGACCGGAAGGCCAAGCCTCACGGTCACATCGTGAGCCTGCTGGACAGCCCAGAATTGCTCATCCAGGTCCGGGCTGCGAAGTGCAGCCTCCCACCTGGACGCATCCTTGATCGCCGAGTCTTCAATTCTTTCGCAAGACCAGAGCATGTGTTCGAGCGTGGCTAAAGCACCACAATCTTGGCAATAAGGCTCTGTATACGTCTCTGGATAAAACATGTTCAGTCTCCGTGGGCAACGATAAGTACCAGTCTGTAGTAAGCGTAATGTAAGTGCCTGAGCCCTGTTTAGTTTAGGATGCGGCAAACTGTAAACTCTGCGATTAAGAAGGTAATACTTCGTGATTTCATTGTATGTGGAAGGGGAGTCTCTATTCTCGGGGAGTACCGCCACGCTGTTGCGCGGGGCAGAGCGGAGGGTAAGATCTCGCGCTGCCTCATGAGCGGACTCATTGAGATTCGGAGGGCTCCCTCGATCATCCCAAGGTGAGCAGGGAACCAACATAAGTAGTGTTGAGAGATCTCACATGTCTGCATAATTTTAAAAGCAACCTTAGCCACCGAGCCCTTCTCAAAGGCCCTAACGGCCGACTTTGAATCGCTATATACAAAAGGCCTGCGCATGTCAACCAAGGCGAGCGCAATAGGCGCTTGCTCTGTGACCTCTGGTCTATCAGTCCGAACGGTAGCAGCGTTAACGAGACTGCCCTCATTGTCCACAACTATGTTAAACACCTTTCCTCGTTGAAAGAAGCATCGACGAAGCCAACCTTCTGATTCTCATCACGAATGAGTCTCCGTAGGCAAGCTCCCCTTGCCTTTCTTCTACCAACATTTCGCTCCGGATGCATGTTCCTGGGAACAGGCTTGACATGATACCGATTACGGACCTTCACGGGAATACCGACATGAAGCTGCGAAATCTTCTCCTGAGGAACCCCTAACTCTCTCAGAATCTGCCGACCCGTGCTAGTCGTTGAGAGACGCGCCATCTGCATCCTCTCCTGAGCCTCAGCTATTTCATCCAAGGTATTATGAATTCCCAGCTGGAGAAGTCGGACGGTGCTGGTGCACATTGGCACACCCAACACATTTTTCGTGATATTCCTAATCTGCGTGTCAAGCTTCTCCTTCTCCGATGGTTTCCACTTGTGCATGGCCGCCACATAAGTGAAGTGACACAATACAAATGCGTGCATAAGTCTAATGAGACTGTCCTCCTTGAACCCCGTCTGCCTGTTGGCCACCCTCTTCACTAGGCGTACCGCATTTTCTGTCTTGGCAATGATCTTCTGGATCGTCAGCGTGTTGGCACCGTTCGACTCAATAATCATCCCCAGAACCCTAATCTTATCAACCCTAGGTATGAGATCACTATTTCTTGTGCGAAGCTGAATGCTCAGCTGATCCACGGGAATCCATCCTCTTGGCTTGCGTCCCCTTCTAGTGGGACTGTACAGCAACAGCTCCGACTTGGAGGGGGAGCACCTTAACCCCGTCGGTTCCAAATAATTCTCAATTACATGTACTGCCTCCTGTAGAACACTTTCGATATAGCCCTCACTACCACCGGGACACCATATGGTCACGTCATCTGCATACATGGTGTGCCTAATCCCCTCAATCTCTAAGAGCTTCTTGGTCAATCCGACCATGGCCAGATTGAACAATGTGGGCGAGATGACGGCCGCTTGAGGAGTGCGCCTGTCTCCAAGATTGAACATCTTTGACTCCAGCTCCGCAACCTTCAAGATAGCTTTCCTGCCTGACAGGAAGGACCTGACATAGTCATGAAAGCGCGCGCCGAGGCCAAGATCCGAAATGGACTTAATAATATAAGAGTGGCGAATTTTGTCAAAAGCCTTTTCCAGGTCCAGCCCTAGGATGGCCTTAACGCCCCTTCCATCTCCATCAATGACTTGATGCTTGATGAGCTTCATTGCGTGTTGAGTCGACAGCCCGGCCCTAAAACCAATCATAGTGTGGGGATAGACCTGGTTCTCCTCAACGTACCTTGTAAGCCGATTAAGCACGATATGCTCGGCTACCTTGCCCACACACGAAGTGAGCGAAATAGGCCTTAAGTTATCGATGCTCGGGACTTTGCCAGCCTTAGGAATCAGCACCGTGAGAGCTGTCTTCCACTGCTCCGGAACCACCCCGTCTCTCCACAGAGCGTTAACCTCCCCGGTAAGGTACTTGATTGACCTATCGTCCAGATTTTTCAAGAGCTTGTTAGAAATCCCGTCCGCTCCGGGAGCCGACTTGCTCTTAAGGTTATGCAAAACCGTGCGTACCTCTTCCACAGAAAAGTCCTCATCTAAGGAAAAGTTGTCCTCTCCCGTGTAGGCCTGCTCCGTCAGAAAAGCATCCGGGTCCGCAACAGGAAGGTATTTGTTGGCCAGCTTTTCAACCAGCTCTTCCTCCGAGGCAGACCCCACTGCTTCGTGTACAGCTCTAGCAAGGACGTGCCCCTGACTAACCCTCGTATTGGAGTCGTTCAGCAAATACTTAAGCAAGCCCCACGACCTCCCGTTGCGCACCTGCTCGTCCACCGAGTTGCATACTTCATCCCACTGTTGCCTAGACAAAAGCTTACAGTGCTCCTCAATCAGCTTATTCAGCTCAGAAATCTTTTTACGCAGCCTGCGATTAAGCCTCTGCTTCTTCCACCTAGCTAGCATAGACCGCTTGGCTTCAATCAGATGGGCCAGCCTGCTATCAACACTATCCACCTCCATATCCGTAGTGATCTCCTTCGTAGCCTCCTTTACATCCTCCCTGACCTGGGTGACCCAATCCTCCAGGGACGGCCGGTACAGGCCTTCGAATTCCTTCCCCCTTTCTCCTCTCTCCTCCCGGATCATCCGAAACTTATCCCAGTCTATAAACGTTAACGCCCTAGGGCGCCTACCCTCAACCTCAAAAATGAATTGGTTATATAATGATCACTACCTAGGTCTTCGGCAAGATTGCACCAACTAGGCTTGGCTGCGTTCTTTACAAAGCAGAAGTGTGGGGTAGTATCCCTACACGTCGACGTCCCTATACGTGTCGGAAAGGCAGGGTCAGTGACCAGCGTAAGGTCAAACTCTGCAGCGTTCTCCCAAAGGTCTCTCCCTTTTACTGTGTCATGCTTGTAACCCCACACGTGATACGGAGCATTAAAATCCCCAGCCACGATAAGCGGATGGTCCCTGGCAAGCTTAGAAGCCTTCTGCAGAAGGAGCTTGAATCTCTGCACCCATTCCCTCGGGGCACTATACACGTTCAGAATAAACACGCTTTTCTTGTTCACCAGGTTAGGAATCACCTCAATCATGACATATTCCAGGGAACTTAAAGGTATCTTAAGATCATGGATCACATGCGTCTGTTTGCTATCCAACAGAATGCAGGTCCCCCGAGCTTTGGATCCGCCGAAGACGGTTCGGTAGCCCGTCAGAGAAACTTCTTCCGTCATTGTCTTCTGCAGTAGAATAGCCTGCGACCTACCCTTACACGCGCGAATATACTGCTGTAGAGGCGCCCGTTTACGAGCATACCCCCTACAGTTCCAGTGCCACACACAAAAAGCCTCATTTTGTCGCGCCATGTTGAAGCATTTCCTGCGAGCCATCTTTCTGAACCTGAGACTTCCCTGTCGTGGAACCAGCCGACTGAGATCCGGACCTAAGAAGGGGAGAGGCACTCAGACTGGATTTGTTTTCGAACACCTCTATTCTACATTGCAGCTCCTTGAACCTTCCATCAATCGAGCCGAGCGACTCTGTGAGACGCGTATTCAGCTGCGCCAGACCATCATTGACCTGCTTAACACTATCTACAACACTCGACAGCAACTCCTTCACCTCAGATCTCAACTTCCTCGAGGCGGGCTCCGCCTCATCAGTCATCGCCTTCCTCTTTGAGGGGCGCGACCCACTAGCCTCACCTACGTCAGCAAAATCCATGCTCTCTATGGGCTCAGGCATTGCCCTCTCTGCCGGTGCAGGTCTTGCCAAACCATTAAGGGCCGAGATTTCTGCCCTAAGCAGCCTCACCATTTCACTCAACTCTGCGTTTTCCTCTTCTAGCCCCTTGAATCTCGCCTCATTCTTGCTTTGCTCTGGCCTTACCAAAGTAGGCATCTCCGTTCGAGCACTTGTGCGCTCCGTCCAGGTAGTACCACTTGCCGCTCCATTGGGGCCCTTGCCTTGTAGACCCTGCAGCACACCACTCTTGCGCACACCTTGTCCCGACGTCCCATTGGGGCCACGCGCAGTCTCAGTTCCCAACTGTCCGTCCAGTCCGAAGCGCACCTTACACGCCGATCTGCTCCCAGACCGGCCACCGGAGCGGCTGCGAGATGCTCTACCTGGTCTCCTTGATCTTGATCTTGAACGTCCACGCCCACGATCTTGTCCTTGCCCGCTCTCCAGCGTCTTCCCCAACGTCGGGAACTGGCTGTCGTCGTGCCTGAAGCCTCCCTTCTCTTCATCCTCCGCCTTGATGTCCACCATAGCCCGCTCAAAACGACGGCGCCGGACCACATATGGGGTACGGAACCGCTGCTGGCACTCCTTGGCAGCCCTTATATGCTCTCCCCCACGCAGTTCACACTTGGGGGTACACCGGTGGGCCTCACTGGGATTGGTTGAACCGCAGCCCCTGCAAACCACTTCTTCCGGCGAGGGGCAGACGTCAGCGCGATGCCCCAGCTTTCCACAAGCATAACAAACATCAATCTGCTTGCGGTAAAGCGTGCACCTAACCAGCGCGTTACCATAACGAACGTAGTTGGGCACCTTGTATCCATCGAAGGCGATGATGACCGTACCCGACTCCTTGATGCGTTTCGCCGCCAGGGCCAGGGGCTTACGCGGGTTGACAATCTTGCGACTGAGCGCTTCGGGTCCCTCGCTGACAGGAACATTTCTTATGATTCCCTTGCACGTTTCATGCGGCGCCGCACGATGTGCCGCAGCTTCATGCATGTGCCCAGCAACGCATAAATCCTTGATCCTCACGTACTTCGCAGCATTTTCTTCTTCCGGCGTGCAAACCACCACAATATTCTGCTGATACTTGGGGCAGATCGTGTCCGCTTCTCGCTTTACCTCGTCTATGCAAGCAGCAGCCGCGATTGCATCAGCCACCATGGCCGCACCAATTTTAGCAATATTCAGACCTCCCTAATCCTGACGATAATCTTGATATCATTTTTCACCAGCGGAGGCATTTTACCGCGAAGGATGATACCCTTCTTGACGCTAGCAGGCGAGTTTGGACTCACTTTGCCGTTCTTGAGTCCCGGCCCGCCGTTAGGGCTAACAGCGTTGCCGCCGTATGATGGCCTTGGCTTTATCGTAGAATTCCTCTGGGTGCAAATTTTCCAGCCAGCATCCTCCGACACGTCTTCCGGAGCAATATCTTCGCCTTCCACAGCGTATTCCATCATGACAAAAGCGTCAAGTGGCCGGGGAACTGGCGCGGCCCACGAGCACGGCGGGCTCGACGATAAGGGTTAACACCTCCGGCGGCGTAGTCTAGACGAGAAAGGCCGTAAAATCAAGTACAGTCCACTCACTGAAGAAGGTCCTATATCCCTGTATACCGTGTAACTTCGCGGATCCGCTCAGCACAGAATTAGGCACCAAAGAGGGAAAAATCCGGTCAAAACTGCCCATAAAGCGGGAGCCGACGCAGACACGTATCACTACTTGTAGTGGGGCAAGAGCTCTGCAAGCTAGCAAGCGCTCTACACATACAAAGTTCATACTGCACGCTCAGTTCTTGAGTGCATGGAGGGTAGCTTGTATCAAGTAGCCCTTTAAATTGACCTCGCCAACGTCTGTGATAAAGTTCAACACGATTTTTCTCCGACTACTGCTTCATATTTAGTTGCACATTGGAGATGTATTATACAATGGTATAACAATTTGTCAAAAAGACTGCCCTACAAAGTTAATTGTGAACCGTATCCTTTCAGCTATAATGCAGTTACAGTCATCCGTCCGCTAGGATTGATCGCTCTCGCCTTTACTCATCGCTATATACTTGGAACCACTTTGCTTAAGCATGCTTTGGAGCTCAAGCACTATAGGATACAGGTACGCAGATGAGGAAATTAAAGTTCTAGCTTGCGCGGATGACACTGCCTTTTATTGCGTCAATAGACCCAGTATTACCGAGGCAATACCAATACCTTGCGTTTCTACGAAACTGCAGGAGCTAGTGTATATTTTCATAAAAGCAGAGCTTTTGGCTAGGTATGTGGGCGCTAACTCCCTCTGTATTCTGGAATATTCACAGGAATCAGTCTCCGCTGGTATATCTTCGTGTGCCTCTGATAACAACCATAAAAGTGGACCTGATTAGACGTCCACGTACTATCTGTCGAAAGGTGACAACCTGGCAGGGACATGACCTCTCCATTTATGCGACAGCTTAGGCATGCAATGTATTTCTTGCTTCTAAAAGCTTCCTTATGTTTTGCAGGTATTGCACTGCCCTCGTATCCTTTTTCAGGCATTTATTAGAATATCTGCATGTTTTTTGGTGTTTACCAAGCTTTTTCTTCCACACGAGAAGGGGGGCCTCCGTCTTGTAGATTTCTGTGCGCGACAATTGGTCGTGCGATAATTTTACATCAAAATAGTCCGTCATTCTTTCCTTCTCGCCGTTAATCTAACACGCCTTGCTTAACACTTCCCTTTTCGTTCCGTCACGAAAAGCTTTGCTCAAGAATTGCCGTTACGGGGCTTCCTAAAAGAACTTGGTGACACTATTTCATTTTTAGGAGCCAGATTCACTCTAGAATATTATTTTGTTTAGCGTTGATCGAACGTCGCTAAATATAGTACTTATACATAATTTTTCCTTGAACCTATGTACCGAAATCCGTATGGGTCTGTCTTTCGTCGAGATCTTCTTTGCCGTGTCCGTAGAATGTGTATTGCGCCAGCAGCGAAAGACTTTTTAAGCTGCCCATTCCACCTTGCCAGTTAAAACATGGCTTCGGAAAAAGAATTATATGCAGTGAATATATGTAAATATGTACTATATAGACAATAGAACATCGCTTTATTCTTCGTTTACAAAGAACTATCAAAAAATACCTTACTCTCATATTTTATGGTATGCACTTTCTTCATTTCAAAAAGACAGTCAGTAACAAACCAACTGATTTGTTTATGTTATTAGGACTCTATTCATGCCAAGCCACACCTCTCGACAAGGTCTTTCTTTCGAGAAAGAAGTAGTAAGTAAATAAGTAAGTAGTCAGTAAGTAAGTAGTAGTAAGTGGTAAGTAAGAAGAAGTAGAAGAAATGTAGAAGTACCTCACATGGAGTTCCGGCTTTTTCACCTCACAGTGAACGTCAACCTATAGATTTCATGAACGTAACCATCGCCATGACTGCGGGAAGTCATCTGGACCACGAAGAGCTCAACGTCTCGGAAAGTGCTTCCATATCCATCCATAAAACGCCACATTTAGTGCCCGGTTTGCCGGCCGCCGCGTTAAAACACCGGTTCGGCAGCCCGGCTTCTCTACCAACTCATCAGGCAGCTATGGAAATAGAAGTGGAGGGGACTGAAATCACCCCAGAAGAACTAGACGAGGCAGGTTGGCTCGCCGCCCATAAGAACCTACAGCGAAGCAAACCAAGCCTTACCGAATCGAACGCCATACCGCGTACAAGAACTAGTTCAGTAGCGCAGACGCCGGCGCTCTGTCCGCGTCGGCAAGGGCCGAAGCCTTCACAGCTGCCGGAAAATTGCTTCAAAGTGGTTCTCCGACCGCGTGACGGATTCAATACAGCCAGCTGGAGCTCCGCGCTCATCACCGACAACATCATGAGAGCGGCCGCTCTGGAAGCGGCGACGCAACTAGAAGAAACGATCCGAATTAACACCAGCCAAAATATCATTATTGTTAGCACACCAAGAGAAGACAACGCCGTCATGTACAGCCAAATCATAGTGGTCAAACTGCAAGAGAAAAAATTCAGCATGACTACCTACATTACGGCGCCCGAAAACTCCGCCAAAGGAATCATCCGTGGAATTCCGTATTACGACACACAAGAAGATATTATTTGAAGTTTGGCGCGTAATACGTCCCAGGCCCCGCATGCCAGGCGCATGGGCAAGAGGCTCTCAGTTATCATCGTTTTTCAAGGTGAAGAAGTACCACACTACATCAACTACCGAAATACTACATACCGATGTCTTCTGTACAAGAATAAGATCGAAGTGTGCGGAATCTGCCGAAAAGTCGGCCACCGGGACGATGTGTTCCCCACCCCGAACGAAAAATGTTGTATCCGGTGCGGCAAGCAAAACTCGCCAAAGGACCATGACTGTGAACTAGTGTGTGCTATCTGCAACGGCAACCATCTCTCCGGCTCAAAGCAATGCAAGAAACCTTTCCAAGTCCCCAATATCATCCGACAAGGACAGTGGCAAAAACTCTCGGTGGAAGTACAGAACCACCCCAACGAGGGCAGGCAAAGTAGATCGCGAGAACGCCGATCGACGCAGAACAGCCAAGAAACCAGTGCAAGCTTTTTTCCCGGAGGATCGAGTAGCAGGAGCCGATCTCGATCTTACCAGAGACTAAGCTCAACTCCGAGAGCCAACGACTCCGGCGGGACGTCGCGGAACAGGTCGAGTTCCCGGAGACGAACGACACCGAATAATAGCGCTCCACAGGTGAGCTGGGCTAACATGGTCTCTTCTCGCAACGCTCAGTATCCTAAAACGCAGGCTCTCGAGGCAGAATTCCAACAAATGAGGCAGTTAATAGAACAACATCGAACTGAAATCATTAAGCAGCGGGTAGATATCACCCGCCTACAAAAAAGACAACAGTAGCGCAGTGAGACGCCGTGCCCAACCTCACCGTCTATTCCATCACACAACACCATAGCACCACCACAAACACGTAAGGCAAAAGATCATACAGACAACTCTTAGGACATAACCTCAAGATTCGAGAAACACGATTATATGATTACTGAACTTGCCAACCAGATGCTCCAGCAACACCAGGAGAATGGTGCCCACTTGCAACAAATAAGCGCACGTCTAGACACTCTGGAAACCAGAACCACCAACCTAGAGTCTCAGGTAACCGCGACCGAAGCCAAAGTCCTTCGTTGGGAGTCGAGATTCACATCCATGGCCTCCGGCTCCCTTAAGGGCGTGGCATCCAAACCGTATGACCGCCCATCCATATCTGAAATTTCCGAATCGATCGCTGAACCACCGCCACCTCAAAATGGCTCCCACTCCTAAGTACAAGATCTGGCAGTGGAACTGCCGTGGGTTTCGCCGCAAGCGGGGAAATCTTCAGCATTTCGTACGGGGCAAGGAGGCCCCGGATATCATTGCCTTTCAGGAGACGGGAGGCCACGCAAAATTGGCAGGGTACAAATCCAAATAATGCTTCTGGGTCGGATTCCACCACCGCTATTCTAGTTCACAGAAATCTAACAGCCATTAACCATGATGCTGAAGAAGTCGACATAGACCACGTCTTTACTGAACTCATCCCTAAACGTAAGGAGAAAGGAAGCATATTCATCCTTAATGTCTATAGTAGCCCAAAGTGACAACGCCAAAAGTTCGGAACACTATTCGGAAGGCTCTCAGAATCTCCCAACAAAGGCCTTATTATTATTAGGTGACTTTACCGCTCCCCACACTGCATGGGGATACCGCACAGATGTAGTCAACGGTCGTAATCTTTGGCTAGAAGCCTAACAACAGGGACTGACTCTCATCACAGACCCCCTGGCACCCACCCGTATTGGGAATAGTGTCAGTGTTGACACCACTTCCGACCTAACTTTCATCAAAAACATAGGCAACTATGATTGGACTAATACCAGGGAAAGCCTCGATAGGAATCATTATATCATAGAAATCCACATTCAGGTGGGTCCATCCCACAAGAAGGGCAAATGAGTCTCGCTCGCAGAATGGGACCGCTTCCGCCAGATTCGGGAAACAACCGCCACCGAGCATATAAACGATCTTGAGGCCTTGATCGGGGATCTCAGAGATTGCGTGAAATGCACCACGAGAGAAATCCCTGAAGACGATGGTCTGGTCGAGCTGGATAGCCGCCTCCTACACTTGTGGGAAGCCAAAAAGAGCATGCAAACCCGCTGGAAAAAGAATAAACCATACACTCCTCTTACAAACCGTACCCGGGCTGTCCTGGGCCTTCATCTTACAAAGGCCTTTGACAACGTAGCGCATCATGCTATACTGGAGAACCTGCAGTACCTAGGTGTAGGCCAGAGGATCTACAACCACAACGAAGATTTCCTCAACCACCGCACAGTGAAACTAACAATAGGAGAACTACAACCGCACAAGATCCCTCTTGGAAGTCGTGGCACACCACAGGGATCAGTCGTGTACCCCTTCCTCTTTAATTTAGCAATAGTACGATTACCGGAACAACTTAATCAGATTCCAGATCTACACCACAGCCTATATGCCGATGGCATCACCCTGTGGGTGGTTAAAGGTAGCGATGGAGATATAGAAACCACGCTACGACAAGGTGTAGACATGGTTGAAAAGTATGTGACCGACAAAGGCCTCACCTGCTCCCCGCAAAAATCAAAGCTATTCCTACTCAGAGCCCCTACAAACCTCAAATCCGACACTGCACCACCCCCAGAAATCACTGTGCGAGCCGGAGGAGGCGCGATCCCGGTAGTGACTGCCATTCGTGTACTCGGCCTCTTTATGCAAGCTCACGGGTGCAACGGCAACACAATTCGTAAACTAGAGGCATGCGTTCAACAGACGATGCGACTCACCTCAAGAATTGCCAACCGACACTCTGGCATGAAAGAAGCCAACCTCATAAGGTTGGTAGAAACCTTCGTGCTCAGCCGCATCACCTACATCACCCCGTACCTCTGCCTCAAAGTGGCTGAGAGAGAAAAAATAGAGGGAATTATCCGGAGGGCCCATATACAGGCTCTTGGGCTACCTATATGAACGGCCAATGCTAAATTGCTAGCCCTAGGTGTGCACAACACCCTCGAGTAACTTTGGGAAGCGCACCTTATATATTACTACGAAAGGCTAGCTCAGAGTGCCGCCGGGCGAAACATCCTTCAGAATCTCGGCATCAACTATGAGTCGGTGAAAATCACTAGAGTAGACACACCCCAGGATCCGAGGCGCCATCTCAAAATTAATCCACTACCTAAAAACATGAGCCCGGAATTCCACAAGGAAAGGAGGGCCGAGCGGTCCCAAGCCCTACATCAGAAACTCCACGCCTTCAAAGACGTAGTCTATGTCGACGCAGCAGAATACATAGAACGCAACTATATGTCCCTTGCAGTGGTGGACTCCTCAGGCCAGATACGCGCTGGTGGTTCAATCTGCACCAGAAGCACTGAAACAGAGCAAGAGGCGGCTATCATTCTGGCATTACATTATTACATCATTACATTATTAGCGATTCCAGAGCAGCAGTACGCAATCTTGCGAAAGGTTGGATCTCGGTTCCCTTAAAACACATTCTAGACACCAACCAACACCCACGACCAATCCAGATCATTTGGGCACGAGTACACTCCTCCCTACCCGGCAACGATGCCACCCACACCGCCGCTCAAAGACTCGCCAACCGAGCACCCGGATGGCTCACGCTAGGATCAGAGAGGGATCGCATGGTCAGTTACAGGGAAATAACTCATCACTACAGGTTAGCCAGGGCTGTGTACCCGCCAGCACACAAATCGCTTAACAAGCGACAAGAAGTAGCTTGGAGACGACTTCAAACACCTACCCCAACCCCGTAGCCTATCACCACTACCACCCAGACCAATACCCTAATACATGTAACCATTGTAAGAAAACAGCGGATCTGTTCCATATTATGTAATCGTGCCCAGCAGAAAATCACAAAAATCACGAAATAAGTAATACTGAGCAGTGGGAGGCCGTGTTTCTCAGCTCCGACCCTGACCTGCAGACCAAGCTCATAAAGAAAGCTGAAGAAGCCGCCCGTGCCCAGGGGCTCGTGGCTGGCTAACAATAAGTTCATCCGACAACACCTTGTTTTCAAATAAAGTCTTTACTCACTCATTCACTCACTCGAGGAGAGGCTCCTCAAGTGTATAGTGTGGTTGCAACCTTGATACCTTTCCTCAATAGGTTTCGCGTCTGGACGCTTATGCTTGTTTGTCCGAATTTTGAACTTTCACTGGACTGCGTAGTAGGTGGGCATTTGTTTTTTCATGTGTGTCCAAATGCAATGTTACAATTTTTCAATGACACTACTCACAATTTCATGCAATAAAGAAAAAAAAGCGCTGGCGTCGCTCAGTGTTAGAAAAATTATCCATAATTTCTATTATTTCATTTCTTTACGTTAGCTTATATAATCAAAATTCTTAACAATATTTTCATTACACTTCTAAATTACAGTAATATCGTCCCACGCTCCACTATACAAATCTATTTTCTCTCTACTTCTAACCTTACGGAAAACCACCTGCTTCTTGGCCAATACCCCATAGTGTGTACGCGTCACTGTTGAGTACACGAGACAAGATAAGTAGCTCACTCCCGCGGAACGGGCCCAAGTTCGGTCCCGGCGGGAAGTGTTTTTTTTTTCGTTCTTCCCGACAGTTGCGATGGACACCGGTGGCGGCGGACACCATAGGCAACCAAATGGCTATTGGAGTGAGCCGTTTTGACTTCACACCTTACGCTGTGAAGTGTCTCTGAATCAGGCCTACTACTTGCTCGTCGTGCCTTCTAGACTTCGTACAATAATTTTACAAGCGGGCTATCATGAACGGGCTTCGAGTCACTCGGATAGGTGATCGACCCTCCTTCAAGTTCTTTCCAGTAGATTGGAATGGACCTAATGGGACTGTTTTTGACATCAACGGTCGGGAAAAAATGGGTCATCACAGAATCGATTACCTCACTCCTTTTGCTGAAACGAAAGTACTTCCCAAGTTTAGTACGGCAGAAGTCGCAAAGTTTTCAGTTGAGCCCTGTGACACGGTTCGTCTGTGTTCATCACTGACAAAGCAACAGCACTCACAGCTGACCTGACGCAAGTACTTCTGCAGTAAAGCCACACAAGCCACTGCAGGGAAGCGGCTTACCATCCTGGCAGAAATGGCCTAACTGAGCACGTAAATAAAATTATCGCCAGCATACTGTCAGAGTAAGTATACATCCAGCACAAGTCTTGGAACGCCGTGTTCCCCTACGTTACTTTCGTATACAATACCGCAGTACAAGAAACAACACAGGGGACGCCATTCAAGTTGCTCTACGGAAGAGAGTTCGAGATGACGCACGACGCCATGCTTCTGAACATGACTGACGAAGAAAACTTCATTTCATTCTACCTGCAGCGAATAGAAGAGTCTCGGCATTGAGCCTGCCTGCGTATTAAATACCAGCAAAAAGCCGACATACGAAGCTGCATTCTTCGCCGACGCGACCAGCGTCCCCAGCCTGGTGACCACGTATTAGTTTCGACACCCACCCGGAAGCGAGGGCTGGGTGAGAAACTCAAGTGACGCTACTTCGGACCATACACTGCTTCGCGACGACTGGATGCTTTAGCTTTAGTCCCCGACGAACTCCTTGCGTTCCAGTGACGCCGCGTATGCTCTGAGGTGGCTCACGCCATCCGCTTGAAGCCTTAACACACGCTAAGACTAATAAAGACCTTTAGTGCACAGCTCTTCGGCGCACGTTCCTGCGCTGCGCTTCGGCGTACCTCGGCGTCGTACCTCGCAACCTAGCGAACGAGCACAGCGAAAGATGAAAGTGAACGCGGAACGCTGCGGGAGATGGAAGAAAAGAGCTCGAGGAGGAAAGTGAAGGAGGAGGCTGCAGTGAAAGCGTGAGAGGGAAAGCGAAGGAGGAGCTGAGGGGAAACGGCCTGTGCGTGCGCTGAGTTGCCGCCGGCTGCCGCAACCGCAGCCACGGCAGCGATCTCATCTGCGCTTCCGAGAAGGGGCCAGGGTGGCGTGAGATGAGGAGGGCTATGCTCGTCTGCAGCGTCAGATCGTGAGGTCAGTCCACGGTACCGACGTGTGTGACGTGGATCACTGCTCCTGCAAGGGGAGGTGGCGAGCAGCTACGAGTAAGGCTCGATGTGACGTCCCTTCGGTGTTGTCGCCACTGACACTGGTGGTGCGATTTCCCTGCGACTAAGAGCCGTTGTTGTCGTTGGTGGAATGAAAGCGCGAAAAGAAAAGCGTAGCGCTGCGCAAGGCGGGCTGTGCGGCGACGATGGCTACGATATGGCGCCAGAGTAGTGCACGCCGTCTGTATGGAAACAAAGCCCTGCATGAGTGGAAGTCTGCGGTAGCTGCTGTGAATCGCGCCCATGCTTCACCCATGTGCTGCCTCTCGCAATCCCCTGATTAGCGATGCAGTCGCGCCAAATTTCACTCCGTTTGCAATGCGCCAGCTACGCTACTCACAGTGTTTTCTTCCTTATATAAACCCTGCCCCCATATAATCATAACGCAAAATATTGACACGCAAAATGAAAGCACGTACAGAGCTGCGCTTGAATTTCGCATTAGGGAGTATCGTAATCGTCGGTGAATCTTTGTTTGATTCTTTCTTTCTTTCCTCCTTTCTTTGCTTGCTTAGTTGTTCGTTTGATTTTTCTCGTTAGTTCTCGCAATATTTTTGTAAACATGTGCTTACAATTTGGTTTAAACATCGAGACGATCACTTCTAAAAGGGGGAAATGACAAGCAACGTCTTTCCTTCGCCGCTGTTTTGTTGGAAGCAGCAGACGAGCGGTCTTATCGTTTGTCGCATCGGTCACTTTCTCGCACGCGCACAACTATGCGACAAGCGAACGCAGCTATCTCTATCTTTTAACGCGACGGCGTTAAGAAGCTCGTGTCGCAGAAAAGCCGGTGTCGTCGGTGTCGGCGGCGCTGGCCATGAGCGAAAAAATCCCGGCAGGCAATTCATAAATAAAAAAATATCTTGCAAGATGGGCTGGCTGGGAATCTAACCAGGGTCTCCGGAATGTGAGACGGAAACGCTACCACTCAGCCACGAGTGTTTTTCTTTTATCCACGGCTGTCACAGATTCACAGCTGTCAATAATCACAGATACCCTGACTCAACATATCAAGAGAGTGTTTTACCTTTTTTTCCTGCCTATGCAAACCCCTAAAAAAGGGACTCTGCATGTCAGAGGGCAGGCTTGCCACCTTGACCTGGGGCACTGCAGGCAAGGTATAGGGTGATCTACTGGAAGGCCAACACTGATGCCGTCACAAGACTGAGGCCAAGAACAAAAAAGCCTGGCGTATAGAGTTCCTTGAGGCCGCAGACAAGGCCCAAATCCCAGGCCAGGTGGCGCATGCCATTGAAAGTGTGTTAGCAGAGAGCAAAGGTCAGGCGAAGCTTCACTGGGAAAGTGAGGATGTGTGAGACGTGCACGGCCTGCAAGGCCTCCACATAGTGCGGGACCTGGTGCGAGCACACAAATGGCATACCACGCATTCCATATAGGCACACTGCCACGCCACAGCCAGTTGCCCTGTGTGTCAGTGAAAGCATTGATGTCATTTGCGGTTGTCTTTTGAAAGCAAAGTCAGAGGAGGAAAGCAGGCCGTTGGAAGATATCCAAGCATACATGCTCAGGTGAGGTGACAAAGGCCTCTTGAGTGACTTGTTCTTTTTGAAGAAGTGTCCTGTCACTTGCGCCTGCTTGGGGCTCATTGCTGACGTTGGTGCAAAGCATGCAGTGGGCGAGGCTGTCACTCGTCTCAGAAGCGACAGAGCACTTGCCATGTTGGCAAATCTCATGGCGTACGCCATAATAAAACGACACAGATCCGAAATAAATGAAGTATCAAAGATGCACCCTTGAAGAGACGCAAGGACAGAAAAACCAAACGGCCGGCGCCCGTAGACTACACGTAACGAGTTACGTGCTCAAAAATACCGTTATACACCGCTGTATAACTTTCTACGGCACGTTTCTAAGGCAACACCGCATTCACTAGAGACGCTTTTTGCCCCGCTTTGAACCATCGAACTCGCGGCTGAGCTGGCTGAACTATTCAGACACGAGTTCGATGGTTCAAAGCGGACAAAAGCGCCTCTAGTGAATGCGGTGTTGCCTCAGAAACGTGTCGTAGAAAGTTACAATGCGGTGTATATCGTTTATTATGAGCACGCAAATTACAGACGTCGCAGTTACACGTGTAACGAAGTACGTTTCCGCTACATTTCTTCTGCGTTCTGCGCACACGCAGAGCCATCTTGCGGCAAACACAGCAGACCCCCTCCTCGCAGTGTACGGCGCTGCCCCGACACGTGGCGCGCCACTCGCCCCATGATCGCGTCCGCCTTCATGGGGCGTCGCGGCCCGTGCCGATCGCGACGTTTGGCTCGTGTAGATAGTTTGAGTGCGCTGTGCGGGCGGGGTGCGATTACGCTATCACGTTCCACTCTTGAAGGCGCAGTTTATGCGTCCTCCATTTTTTTTAAATCGACACCCTGATAACAAACATCGAGAACGTCCACTCCCATGTATAAAACAGTCTGCGGCTGCGAGCCACAACAGTCTCATCCGCCGACCGGCAGCTGCACCTGTCACAGTCACAACTGCCGAATTATGGCACAAGTTCGTCGATTAAAGTGATTTTCTCCTGCTGTGGTTAATCTTTAATTCTCTTCTCCTGGTCACTGCACTATGTGACGATGTGTTACACGTTATGGCTGATTTGCCTACGCGCCATCACGGTTATCGCCACTGCTGGGTTGCTTCAGCCACTAGTGACGTCACATCTGCACTGAACGAATGACGTAACAACCACCAGGATACAAGAAATGCGTATAAGGCCTGGAGATCACGCCCGATCACTTGACAGCGACTTGTCAGCTTTTTTTTCGACGTGACCTGCGCATGACCTGCCGTGAATATATATATATATATATATATATATATATATATATATATATATATATATATATATATATATATATATATATATATATATATACACCAGAAAAAAAGCAGTTCAGGGGCCGAATCTTATAACGGTTCCGAATACGAACCGTTCGCTTCGCCGCTTACGTCACTAGATGTGCCACTCCCAAGCCGGCGGTGGAAGAAGGGGAGGACGCGACCAATAGATGAGAGGGTGCCACCTCTGAAGTGTACGTCATTATATGACGAGCTAATCGAGGAATTGCAGAATGTTTCCGCTTGCTAAATAAATGTAAAATATAAATTTAATATTATACGCCAAGTTCTGAAGTATAAACGTGTGGTGCCGGGCGTTTACGCAATGCAGAAGTAATTTATTAATGTCATTCTTTTTTATTCTCAGCCGACAGGCGGTATCGCAAGCGTAAATGAGTTGGCAGAGCGCAGCGCTATGTCGTCTGCTACCAGGAGCTCGCAGGATGCACGCAACAGGAACGCACTGCCGGCACTTCTCAAGTAGCGAGCGCGACAAAACCGTGAACTGGTTCTTAGGGACACCTTTACTAGCCGACTATATCAATTTTCCATCTTTTTTCGCCCTTCGTCATCGGCTCGGACATGACTCGCTCGCCGCCGCGCTGCCGCTGTCTCTGCGATAAGCCACACGGCGCGTCGCGTGATAAAAGCAATGGAACTTGAAATCGAACATTACGATACACGGGCCCTGCATTGCCTGCGCGAAGTCAAATCGAATAGTGTGGTGCTGACGGTGCGCGCTGTGCCGTAAAATTGAGTAACAAAGTGCGGCACTCCCGAACCAGAGAAAAAAAGGCAGCCAAATAAGAGATCTCCACAATATCTTCCCGTCCTGACTGTATAGTTTTATCAGCCGAACGATGGAAGTGCTGAACCAGCCTAGGTTGAACTCTTCTGACTGCTGAACGGCGATCTGCAAGCTATTCACGCTGGCGATAGCACTGAGAATTCGATCTCACCATGCAAATATCTCCTTTGGCATTGGCTTTGAAGCTGAGGTCACGGGAAAGCTGACCCAGCCCTTCAACCAGCCAACACAGTAATTGCGAGAGCAACTTTGTGGATGGTGTCGGTAGCAGAGATCTAGGTCATTCCGATGAATGCTTCACGTCCGACCGACCTCTGGGAGCTGCAGGCCAGTGGCGATGAACCGCAGCGCGCAATATTCCTTCCTCTGCGTGGAATCGCCACTCGTACGCTTGCACCTGAGTCCCCTACATTTGATAGCGTAGCCTGCAAAAGGTTTACTTAGAAAGCCAGCAAGGGCGGTGCAACTCATTATCCGTCACTTCTTCGAACGCGTATCGCGCTTCCAGCCGTGGTCTACACCGAAAGAGGAACGCCAAGCAGACGACGAAGGCAAGTAATAGCATCCGAAGCAACCAACGCACGCGCGCGTGACGCCCGCGTGTCTCCGGGGTCGCGCGACCGGCGCGCGCGGCCAGGGTCACAAGCCAAAGCCAAGCCACAGCAACGGAACCCAAAGCGGACTACCCCTTCGCCGGTTCCTACGACCGGTTCGCTTTGAAGATGATTGACAGATGCGTGACGTATTCGAAAATTGCGATACCGCCCCGCTGCCTCTGACGACCTGTGACGTAATAAAAATTTTGGCCAATCAAGTGAGGCCAAAGGAACGGTTCCCCAACCGAACCGTTATAAGATTCGGCCCCTGGGTCCGGGTGGATATTCACAGTGAAGTAGACGCGCGTATGCAGCGGTTTATTGACGTTTCGGCCGGGGTCTGGCCTTCATCAGAATTCTTAAGAAGGCCGGACCCCGGCCGCTTCATAGACCAAATAAACCGCTTCATACGCGCGTCTACTTCACTATGAATATCTACCCGGACCCAGAACTGATTTTGCAATATATATATACATATTGCTACGGCATGAGCCGGGCGAGGAGAAGAAGAAGAAGACGTTAGCGTGTGCATGGGTGTGCAGCCTCGGGACGCCATCTTGACTTCGCCATCAATCTCGGTCCTTAAATAAAGCCTGTTTAACTTTAACCGTAACAGTTTTGTGGTGGAGGTGCGGGGTACTTCGACCAAGACGACGGAGCTGCTGCAGCAAGTACCACGCCGGAGCCGACGCCTCGCTCGACTGCCCCCAACACCACTTGAGATCCCGATGTCCCACAGCGGTGACCAACAACCTTCTCTGGCAGCTCCAGTGCGAACAACCGGCGCCTGGATGCATCAGATGGAGCCCCGCCCTTTCTCAAGAAAATTCGGCGATGACGTGGAGGAATGGCTCACCCACTACAAGCGTGTGAGCAAGTACAACGGCTGGAATTCCACGGCTCAGCTCGACAATGTGGTTCTGTTCCTCACAGACACTGCGCTAGTGTGGTTCGAGAACCATGAAGATATCTGCACAACGTGGGACAGCTTCGTGACTCACCTTACCGAATGCTTCGGCGATTCCACCACGAAGAGGAAGCGGGCGGATCAGACATTGCTGCAGCGCGCTCAAGTCCCAGGTGAGACCTGTACCACGTACATTGAAGCAATCCTGAAGCTTTGCAGAACGGTCAATCCTCGAATGTCCGAAGAGGACAAGGTTGGACACCTTCTCAAAGGCATAGCCGAGGATGTGTACAATTATTTAATCGGCAAGGAGAGTCTCGCCTCGGTCGCCGACTTCATCAAGCATTGCCGCACATTTGAAGCCTTGAAGCTGCGCCGTATCACGCCTAAGTTCGGCAGGTTAGCAAATGTCGCAACGGTGGCAAGCGTTGAAGACAATGACTACAGTTTTCAATTTGACCTTGCGGCAACGATAAGGCAAATTGTTCGCGAAGAACTTGAAAGACACAACAAAGGGGCGGATGTCGAACAGCTTGGGTGGGCTCCCAACCAACCTCAAGAACATGCATCTGCTGTGTCCGCATTGTCTGCCATGCCAGGCGTTGCAGAGTGTCGAGTCGATCAGCTGCGACAGCACCGGCGTACCTTTCCCGACGACGTGACGCACGATCAACGAACTCGTCGAGCTACCACCACGAATCGGAATTCGGAAGATCGCATTTATTATTCGCAGCGTCCCAGGGTTGACCCCGAGGCTTACAACGTCGGTCGCGCATCGCCTGTGTGTTACAGGCGATGCGCGACCACCACCACTTGGCCTAATTTTGAACGTGACAGTTATGACGACCGTTGGCCGACAGACCCTGATGGTGCAAACACCACAGGCGCGCCACCCCGGAATACCTTCCGCCAATATAGTAGAAGGAGTGGCTCGCCAGCTTCGGACCGCAGCCTGACGCCCCCAACCAGTCGCCCACGCCGTTCACCGTCACCACGGCGACGTGCTGCGTCACCTCCGCCGTCGGGAAACAAGCCGGCGCGACCGATGGAGGTAAGGTCGCCGGACCGTCTGCGTCTCTGCGAAATACTCCTCTGCCTATTATGATGGTGAAGAACAAAGTGCGTGTGTTAATTGATAGTATACCTGCAACAGCATTAGTGGATACTGGTGCTACCGTTTCCGTCATGAGTGTGACTTTCAAGGAGAGGCTGGGTCGGAAAGTTATGTTCCCGTGGAATGGTGATGTGACGTTTCGTGGTGTCAGTGGAGAGTGCCTAGTGCCCCTTGGTATCTGTGTTGCAAGTGTTTTGTTCGGAGGAGAAGACCTTAAAACAGAATTCCTCGTATTACCGCGGTGCACTCATGACGTAATTCTCGGGATTGACTTTCTTCAGGATTGTGGTGCATCTGTTAACTGTGGCACAGGCGAAGTTACTTTGAATAGCGCACTTCTCGCCACCCTTGCCGACACATCCTTACCAGTGAAAAACTATTGTGTTGTTTCGAAGAATTTGCTGGTACCGCCTTGGTCGCTGTCACGTGTCCCTGTCAACTTCACTGCTGCCGACCTTTCATCGTTTGACGCGCAAGTCCAGTCACTTACGTCGAGCTGCGCAAAGAAAAATGCACTTGTACCACGCTCTGTCGTGAGAGTAGTGAATGGCGCCTCCAATTTGTGGGCTTTCAATTGTTCTTGGGTCCCTGCCGTTCTCCCGCGTGATATGAAGCTTGCTGAATTTGACAAGATTACTTATAGCTCCATTACAGTTCTAAGCGAGGAGGAGCAGTCTCATACTAGCGATCCCCAACGAAACATTTCTGAAGAGCAGATCCTACGAATGATCAACAAGGCACTGCCCTCACATGAGCGCCGCGCTCTCGCACAAGTATTGTGGGCACATCTTTCTGTGTTCGATTTCACACAAGGCGACAAGCAGGCTTCACTCCCGCGTTCTCGTGCTCGCCACAGAATTGACACCGGATCTGCGCACCCCATTCGGCAAAAGCCTTACCGCGTTTCTTCAACCGAGAGGACAGTTATTGCTGAACAGGTGAAAGACATGCTGCGGAATAACGTCGTTCAAGAGTCTTCTAGTCCGTGGGCAGCACCAGTGATCTTAGTAAAGAAGAAGGATGGATCGTGGCGGTTTTGCGTCGATTACAGGAAACTGAATGCGGTCACCAAAAAGGATGTGTATCCACTTCCTAGAATTGATGATGTCATCGATTGTTTACATTCCGCTGCCTACTTTTCATCACTGGATTTGCGATCAGGGTATTGGCAGATACCCATGCACCCAGACGATAAGGAGAAAACGGCCTTCGTGACACCAGACGGTCTTTATGAATTTAACGTTATGCCGTTCGGCCTTTGTAACGCGCCAGCAACATTCGAACGATTCATGGATACTATCCTCCGAGGACTTAAATGGGAAATTTGTTTGTGCTACCTCGACGATGTGGTGATTTTTGGCAGCACATTGAGTGAGCATAACAGCCGTCTCAGTCTTGTTCTGGATTGTGTCAAACAAGCCGGCTTGATCCTAAATTCCAAGAAATGTCGTTTCGGGGAAACCGAGACGTTAGTACTTGGGCATCTGGTCGACAAAAACGGTGTGAGGCCAGATCCACGGAAGATTGAGGCAGTCAGCTCCTTCGAAGCACCGAAGTCAGTGCGGGAGTTGAGAAGTTTCTTGGGCCTGTGCTCGTATTTTCGTCGCTTCGTCCCAAGATTCGCCGACGTGGTGTACCCCCTAACATGTCTTCTCCAAAAAGCCGTCCCTTTCAACTGGACATCGGCTTGCGACGACGCGTTCCGCCAGCTAAAATTTCTGCTAACGTCAGGGCCCATATTGCGTCACTTCGATGCATCCGCACCTACGGAAGTGCACGCTGATGCCAGTGGCATCGGCATCGGTGCCGTACTTGTGCAACGTCATCAAGGAGCTGAACACGTTGTGGCTTATGCTAGTCGCTCTTTGACTAAGGCGGAACGCAATTACACTGTGACTGAACAAGAATGCTTGGCAGCTGTTTTCGCTGTCCACAAATTTCGACCCTATATCTATGGACGCCCGTTCACTGTCATTACTGACCACCACGCGTTGTGCTGGTTGGTGAATCTCCGTGACCCGAGTGGACGACTGGCACGTTGGGCTCTTCGACTGCAGGAGTACGACTTCGTTATTTCCTACAAGTCCGGGCGTCGCCACGCAGATGCGGACTGTCTCTCCCGCCTTCCTCTGACGACGACGGAGTGTGACGAAGACAATTTTGATGACTGTTTTGCTCCCATTTCTTCTACATTCCCAGATTCGATGACTTTCAAAGCAGAGCAGGAAAATGATATTAGTTTGGAACCTCTATTTGTAGCCGCATCGCGTCCTGGAGCCACCGGTCGATTTTGTGTCCGTGACGGCCTGCTTTACAAGACCAATTATGCTGTTAAAGGAGCACGCTTCCTTCTGGTGGTGCCGCAAAGTCTGCGAACGGACATACTGAGAGCCATGCACAACGATGTAACCTCTGGTCATCTAGGATTCGTAAGAACTTTGAACCGGACACAGGAGCGTTTTTACTGGCCCAAAATGCGGGCCACAGTCAAGCACTACGTCGCCAGTTGCGAACAATGTCCACGCTACAAGCGCCCTACGACCGCTCCGCCAGGTGTTCTCCAACCTCTGCCGCCACCTTGCCTGCCATTTGAACAAGTGGGTATCGATCTTCTGGGCCCATTTCCCCGATCATCTAACGACAACCGATGGGTGATCGTATGTGTCGACCATCTGACCCGTTACGCGGAAACGGCGGCCGTACCATCTTCAACAGCTGCGTCCGTTGCGACGTTTTTGCTTCGATTCATTATTCTTCGACATGGTCCCCCCCGTGTCATCATTAGCGATCGCGGTCGTCAGTTCGTTGCGGACGCCGTAGAAGAACTGCTTCGTCTCTGCAGTTCGCAGTTCCGTCATTCAACGCCTTATCACCCTCAGACAAATGGGCTCGTGGAACGTACGAACAGAACTCTAACTAACATGCTGGCCATGTACGTATCTTCCGATCACAAGGACTGGGATGACGTACTCCCCTTCATCACCTATGCTTATAATACTGCAAAGCATGAGACGACCGATTACAGTCCTTTTTATCTCCTTTACGCACGTTCACCGCTAAGCTGCATTGACACTATACTACCGTTTGACTTTCACAGCGAGTACTCTGTTGCCAAGACGCTTTGTCTTGCCGAAGAAGCCAGGCGTATCGCTCGTCTTCGCACTGTGGCATCGCAAGACCGATCGAAAGAGCGCTATGACAGCCGACATCAGTTTGTCTCGTACGCCAAAGGAGACTTTGTGTGGTTGTGGACTCCGCAACGTAAACGTGGCTTATGCGAAAAGTTTTTACCCCAGTACACGGGCCCATTCGTCATTGTAGATCGCTTGAGTGACTTGACGTACGTGGTGGCACGCTTGACGTCGGCTGGTCGTCGGTCTAGCCGGACCCAGTTAGTACATGTTGCCCGTCTTAAGCGGTTTCACCCTACGCTTTCCGAGTGATTTGGACTTGCCCAGCGGGCTTCGTCTGGCAACCGGGGATTGCTACGGCATGAGCCGGGCGAGGAGAAGAAGAAGAAGACGTTAGCGTGTGCATGGGTGTGCAGCCTCGGGACGCCATCTTGACTTCGCCATCAATCTCGGTCCTTAAATAAAGCCTGTTTAACTTTAACCGTAACAATATATATATATATATATATATATATATATATGTTGTAAGGGAGATTTATTAGGGTTCGTAGCGACCGCCGGTTCTACCATGCACCGAGCAGTTCCCGAGCTCGAGCTTCTGCTGCGCGCTTGATGCTGCCGATGCTGCTGACCCAGTGCGCACGTTCGTTAATATCTTCCTTACAATGGCCCCGCGGAAATAAAAGAGCCATCCTGGCGACTTAAGTTTCTGGAAGGACGGTAGAATCGTGATACGGCTTGAGACGCTGGACGTGAACGACTTCGCGGTTACGACGTCGCATGCCGGACAGCGGCGTTAGCGGCTCAATCAGGTAATTCACGGGTGATGTTCTCTCGAGAACGCGGTATGGCCCGTCGTACTTCGGAAGGAGTTTTCAAGCGAGCCCAGGCATGCGGTGGGGCACTAACAACCAGAGGGGAGCGCCCAGGAGAAAAGTGGGAGTCGAGTTCTGGGCATCGTGAACGGCTTTTTGGCGGTTCTGGACGTCCGAGGTGAATCGGCGGGCAAGCTGGCGACATTCCTCGGCGTGTCTGGCGGCTTCCGAGATCGGCAGGCATTCGGATGGGTCTGGCCTGTAGGGCAGAATGGTGTCGATTGTGTGCGAAGGATGACGGCCGTAAAGAAAGTAAAAGGGTGAGAATCCGGTAGTGGCCTGAGTCGGGGTGTTGTAGGCATAGGTGACAAACGGAAGAACGAGGTCCCAATAAGAGTGATCAGGTGAAACATACATGGCGAGCATGTCACCAAGAGTTCGATTAAAGCGTTCCATGGTACCGTTAGTCTGTGGGTGATAAGCAGTGCATTTACGATGAACAATGGCGCATTCAGCAAGCAGTTGTTCGATGACTTCAGATAAGAAGGCGCGGACTCTGTCGCTTAAAAGCTCACGTGGGCCTCCATGACGAAGGAGAGAACGGTGAAGTATGAAACTGGCGACCTCTTGCGCTGTAACATTTCGTAGAACAGCGGTCTCCGCATAACGGGTTAAGTGGTCTACCGCAACGATTATCCAGCTGTTGCCGGTAGGAGTCAACGAAGGTGGCCCGTAGAGATCTATGCCTACGCGATCAAAGGGTCGGGATGGGCTTTGAAGAGGCTGGAGTTCACCGGCGGAGTTGTGTGGTGGCGATTTACGGCGTTGGCACTCACGACAAGAGCGGACGAACGTTCCAACGAAATTGTACATTCCCCGCCAGTAATAGCGGTGTCGAAGTCTTTCGTAGGGTTTGAAGAGTCCCGCGTGGCCACACTGAGGGTCGCCGTGGAACGAGGAGCAGAGCTCTGATCGCAAGGTTCTCGGAATGACGAGTAACCAGGTGCGTCCCTCTGGGGCATAGTTGCGTCGATATAGTAGCTGGTCTCGAATCGCAAAATGAGGAACTTGGTGGTACGTGACACTGGAACTTTCGACGTATCCGAGAGAAGGTCGAGCAGAGATGACGTCCAGGGATCATTACGCTGGCAGCAGCGATAGTGTCAACGTCCAGAGAGGATAATGTACACTCGCAGGCGGAGTCGTCACGGGTCTTCGGGGGAAGTGGCGATCGGGATAGCGCGTCAGCATCGGAGTGCTTTCGCCCGGAACGGTAAACCACGCGGATGTCATATTCTTGGATTCGCAATGCCCAGCGGGCAAGGCGGCCGGATGGATCTTTGAGCGTCGACAGCCAACATAGTGCGTGGTGGTCGGTCACTACGTCAAACGATCGGCCGTGTAAATATGGGTGAAACTTGCCAAGCGCCCACATAATGGCCAAACACTCCTTTTCTGTAACACTGTAATTGGTTTCCGCCTTGGTTAACGTGCGACTCGCGCATGCGACGACGTATTCTGTGTGGCCAGGTTGACGCTGTGCCAACACAGCGCCAAGGCCTACACCCCTTGCATCGGTATGGATTTCGGTTGGCGCTTGAGGGTCAAAATGGCGAAGAAGGGGTGGCGTCGTGAGAAGACGGCGCAAGGTTGCGAAGGCGTCGTCACACTCTGGAGACCATGATGAGAGATCTCTAGCGCCACCAAGGATCTGCGTGAGAGGCGATATAATTGACGCAAAGTTTCGAACGAATCGTCGCAAGTAAGAGCAGAGGCCGATAAAACTGCGTAGCTCTTTCATAGTGGTAGGCTTTGGAAACGCAGTAACAGCACGTAGCTTCTCGGGATCCGGGCGAATGCCCTCCTTTGACACGACATGGCCTAAAATTGTGAGCTGACGAACACCAAATCTACACTTCTTCAAGTTAAGTTACAACCCGGCGTTGGTCAAGCAAGTGAGTACGTGCTGGAGACGGAGCAGATGCGTTGCGAAATCAGGGGCGAACACCACAATATCGTCAACATAGCAAAGACAAATTTTCCATTTGAGGCTACGTAGAACATTATCCATCATCCTTTCGAACGTAGCAGGAGCGTTGCAAAGTCCGAAAGGCACGACGGTGAATTCTTACAAGCCGTCTGGTGTAACAAAGGCGGTTTTCAGGCGATCGGCCTCTGCCATCGGAACCTGCCAGTAGCCTGACCGCAAATCCAGCGAAGAAAAGAACTCGGCTCCCTGTAAGCAGTTCAGAGCATCATCGATGCGTGGTAATGGGTAGACGTCCTTCAGCGTGATCTTGTTCAAGCGTCGAAAATCAACAGAGAAGCGGATGGAACTGTCTTTTTTTGGGACGAGGACCACGGGAAAGGCCCATGGGCTTTGGGAAGGCTGAATCACGCCTCGACGGGGCATGTCATCGACCTGGTCTGCAATGACGCGACGTTCCGTAGAGGACACGCGATATGGTCTTTTTCGCAGCGGTGAGTGAGAGCCAGTGTCGATGTAATGCTCGACCGTCGATGCACGGCCAAGAGATGGTTGCGCAACGTCGAAAGAACGGCGGAAGTGCTGAAGGAGTGCGAGAAGTTGAGATCGCTGCGAATGCGGCAGATCTTCGGCAATGAATGGGCTGAACACACCAGTGCATGTTGAGTCGGGTACGGAGAGGGCACTCAGTTCATGGACGGCAGTAGCAGGCGCTTCGTCGAGGACGGAGACAATTCGTGTTGAATCGACCGACTCGACGTAACCAAGGCATTAGTGGCAGAGCAGTGATAGCGGCGATGAAAGATGATTGTAAATGGGCATCGTGCTGACACCGGCGGCAAGGTCAAGAGCTGCAAAGGGCAAAGGAAGCGCTTTTCGGGTAACAAAGTGATGAGAGGGCATGAAAAAGACTGTCCCGTCGAATATGATACTACAGAAGACTGGTACGAATGCTGAAGAGCGTGGAGGAATACAGGTGTCTTCTATCACAACAATTTTAGCGGCAGGATAAGCACCGATGGAGGCCAGGTCACCAAGGTGGAAAAGTTCAATCTCAGCCCGAGCGCAATTGATGATGGCGTTGTGGCGTGAGAGAAAATCCCATCCTAGAATAACGGCGTGGGAGCACGATGAAAGAACTATGAATTCAATCGTGTACAAAACGTCCTGTATGGTCACACGAGCAGTACAAGCAGCGGTAGGGCAAATGGGTTGAGCACTCGCCATTCGGAGCGACAATCCAGACAGAGACGTCGTCACATTAGGAAGCGAACGGCAAAACCTGGCATCCATAACTGAAATAGCGGCACCGGTATCGATGAGGGCGACTGTAGCGACATCTTCGATAAACACATCAACGACATTAGCAGGCAAAGGAGGAGGACTTCGGCATGTCGACATTTGCGCAGTTCTTGCCTCAGGAACTGCGTCGTCTAGTTTCCCTTTTCGTTAGAGACGGGCCGTCGACGCATAGGGGAAAGCGATCGGCGACGTGGGGAGGGTGAACAGAGGCGTTCGAAGCGAGGACGGCGATCAGTCTGGGAGCGAGCTGGTGATGGGTCGAAGGATCCGTAAGGCGCAGGTGGATCAGGCGGCACATAGGGCGCGCGGCGATCGCCATCGAACGCCTGCGATCGGCGGCGGCAGAACCTTGCGACATGACAGGGATACCTACAGGCGAAGCATATAGGGCGATTGTCCGGCGTACGTTACGGGTTAGTGACGGCAGTGGTGGTCCAGGGGATGGGAGGGGGAGGGCGGTGCACAGGCTGCTGGAAGCGACGCACGGGCACAGTGCTAGGGGCCATTGCAGCAACCTTAGCATAAGTGAGTGTTGTAGTCACAACATCTTGCTGGTGAACAGCCGGCAGCGTTTCCGCGACCTCTTCATGGATCACGTTACGGAGATGAGACGGCAAAGTGCTGGAAGACTCCTGAGTAATGGAAACCAGAGATAGCTGTCGTGCAACTTCTTCGTGGACGAAATCCTTGATTTGGGTTATCAGCGAGGCTTGTCCTGGGCCGGTGGTCAGGCTGCAGAGTGACGTCGCATTTGGTGTGGGATGTCGCCTTGTCAGAGCTCGCTGCTTACGCAACTTATCATACCTCTGGCACAAGCTGATGACGTCGCCAGCAGTGCGTGGGTCCTTGGCCAGAAATCTGGAACGCGTCATCATCGATTCCCTTCATGACGTGCTTAATTGATCTTTTCCTCTTCCGCCATGGCAGCGTTCACGCGCCTGCACAAATCTAGAACGTCTTCTATATAGCTGGTGAATGTCTCACCCGTGTCCTGTGCGCGATGTATGCAAACGCTGCTCGGCTCGGGGTTTCCTGATGGCGGGTCGGTCAAATACTTTGGTAATCGAAGTCTTTAACACCGACCATGTTCGGACATCCCTCTCATGATTTCTGAACCAGAGACTGGCCACGCCCGCTAGATAGAATGATACGTAAGCCAGTTTATCTGAGTCATTCCATTTGTAATGAACGCTCAACCGTTCGTAGGACGACAGCCACTCTTCAACGTCGTTATCGTCGGTTCCGCTGAAGATGGGAGGCTCCCGTTTGCGAATGGTACCAGGGCAAGGGACGGGTGGCGGTGGAAGAGTCTGCTAGTCGGCGTCCGGCATGGCAGAGGGTAGCGTCCGAGAACAGAGTTCCAGGATGGTAGAGTGGAACGTTACCCAGCACCTCCACCACTTGTAAAGAACATTTATTAGGGTTCGTAGCGACCGCCGGTTCGACGATGCAGCGAGCAGTTCCCGAGCTCGAGCTTCTGCTGCGCGCTTGATGCTGCCGATGCTGCTGACCCAGTGCGCACGTTCGTTATCTTCCTTACAATATATATATATATATATATATATATATATATATATATATATATATATATATATATATATATATATATATATATATTGTAAGCATTTATGCGGACTTCATCTTCATCTGTACAAAGTCATCATCAATCATCGGCTCGTGTTCGTTTTGCGTCGGCGCCATTTTTCCGTCTTGGAATAAAGCGTCGTCTCAACCGTGGTATTTCAAGTGGTGGAGGCGCTTTAAGATCCCTTCGACCTCAATCCCCTTCAAGATCTCTCCTGGAGCTACGTTCGGGACGCCGCTTACGCCAAGAGGCCGCCATGTCGCAAGACCAGACCGCAGCATCCACCATCTCGGTTCCAGTGCCAGCCACCCCCACTCCCAGCCCTGCCAACAACCGGTATCGCGACCCTGAAATCTTCTCTGGCTTGCCTGGTGAGGACGTTGAAGACTGGCTCGACAACTGCGATCGTGTCAGCGACTACAACAACTGGAACGAGACATCGCGGTTAAACAACGTGCCATTTTACGTCTCTCAAGTAGCCAAGACCTGGTTCCTGAATCATGAGAGAGACTTCCGTGATTGGTCGTCTTTCAGGGAGCAGCTACGGCGGATTTTCGGCACACCCACGGTTCGTTCGGAGGTTGCGAAAAAGAGGCTGTCTGAGCGCGTCCAGCATTATGGCGAATCGTATACCTCGTACATTGAGGACATCCTCGCGCTTTGCCGCCGTGTCGACAGTGCCATGACAGAACCTGATCGCGTGCGACACCTTCTTAAGGGTATCGGCTCTACTGCCTTCAACGCACTCGCCGCTCAAAGCCCATCGACGGTGTCGGACGTCGTCTCCGTCTGTCAGCGCCTCGACGCCCTGCAGTCCATGCGCTTGCAACCGGACTTTTCCGACAACCCCCTGGCGAACAGTCTTGAGCTACGGTCTATCATTCGAGCCATAATTCGTGAGGAATTGCAAGCGCATGGCTCAACCCCTTGCAGCAGCGCTCACGTCCAACCTGCTTCTACTGACCTGCGCGGTATTATTAAGGAGGAATTGGCCTCCCTGCAGAACGCCCAGCATACCAACGCTTCTCCTTGCCCGCAACCGGCTTCTTACGCCCAGATTGCTGCAATGCCAGCCGCGCCGTCTCCAATTCCACCACCTGCGCCTGTTCACGATCACCTGGCACCTTTAGTCACCCGAGCTCCGAACCCACCTTACTACTCTGCCTGGCGTTCCTCGAGGCCTATCTGCTACTACTGCGGCTTTCGAGGACATATCTCCAGGTTTTGCCGACGCCGCCAGCAAGACGAACGTCGTGGTTACGCGGCCTTTGAACGCGATGAGCCACCTCCTCGCGCTTACCGCAGTTATGACGATAATCCCCCCGTTCGCCGTTCTCCATCTCCGGCCGACTTCTCCAACACCGCCCTCCACACCCGTGCCTCGAGACGCCGCTCTCCATCGCCGCTCCGACGTTCTGTTTCGCCACTTCGACCTGTCTCCCAACTCTATGTCCAGCGACCGGAAAACTAACCAGTGCAGTTTTTGGAGGGAAAACTGCATCGCCGCGAAGTGCTCCAAGTCCTCCTGAACGTCCTTCGAACATGTTATTGGTGTCTGTGGAGGGTGTGCCTTTGTTAGCTCTGATTGACACGGGAGCTACTATATCTGTTATGCGTGCGGACCTGTGCTCTCGTCTGCGGAAAGTGAAGACGCCTTATATTGGATCATCCCTGATTGGGGCTAATGGAGCAATCATTCGACCATCAGCCCAATGTACAGCACGCGTCTTCATTGATGGTATCTGTCATCACATTAAGTTCGCGATTTTATTCCCGTGCGCTCATGAACTCATTTTGGGTTGGGACTTTCTCTCGTCAGCGTCCGCTTTAATCTCTTGCCGACAACGTGTAGTACATATGAGCGAGACAGTTCATTGCAGCGGGAGTACCGATGAGCCCCGACTGCGTTTTATCACTGCTGCCGATTCTGTACTGCCTCCCGGCCACGAGCAAGTCATAAGTCTCTCTTCTACGGACATCACCAATGGCGACGTGTTCATCACTCCTTATGGTCAATGTCTTGCCCGTGGGATTGTCTTCGCTTCCTGCCTGGTGCGGTTCAAAGAAAACTCTGCGTTAATCATCGCTTTAAATGCGACCACTGAGACGATCCTCCTACCTCAAGGCTCCGCAGTGACCTGTTATGCGGATACCCAACCAGTCTCCCTGCTTCCTCTTGCTGCCTCGCAAGCTCTTCCTCAACCGGACAAACCTGCTTCATCTGCCCTTACTTCCGTGATAAGCCCTGACCTTACTGCTGCTCAACATGAAGCGTTGCTAAAATTGCTTACGAAGCACCAGGCCTCCTTCGATATGGATACTTCGTCACTCGGGCAGACTTCCGTTGCCTTCCATCGTATCGACACCGATGGCCAGGCTATTGTACGCCGTCGTCCCTACCGAGTCTCTTTGGCCGAACGCAAAATCATCGAGGAGAACGTCGCCGATATGCTGAAAAGAAACGTAATACGTCCCTCCGCCAGTGCTTGGTCATCACCCGTCGTTTTGGTGCAGAAGAAGGATGGTTCGGTACGATTTTATGTTGACTACCGTGCGCTAAACAAGATCACCCGTAAGGATGTATATCCCATGCCCCGTATCGATGACGCCCTTGATTCGTTGCAAGGCGCGCAATATTTCTCCAGCCTTGATCTTCGCTCCGGATATTGGCAAATCCCAATGCACGAAGCGGACAAAGAAAAGACCGCCTTTTCTACTCCGGATGGTCTTTATGAGTTTAATGTAATGCCTTTCGGTCTCTGCAATGCTCCCGCCACATTTGAAAGAATGATCTACACGGTTCTTCGCGGCCTCAAGTGGAAAACGTGTCTTTGTTACCTCGACGACATCGTCGTGTTTTCCTCGACTTTCACTGACCATCTGCAACGCTTAGATGAGGTGCTCACATGCCTTTCTAATGCCGGACTTCAACTAAACACGAGGAAGTGCCGTTTCGCTAGCACAACGATTAAAGTCCTGGGTCATCTCGTTAGCAAAGACGGCATCCAACCCGATCCGGATAAAATTTCCGCGGTCCTCAACTTTCCCCGTCCAATTCGTGCAAAAGAACTGCGCAGCTTCATTGGACTCGCCTCATACTTTCGACGTTTTATCCGGAACTTTGCCAGCATTGCCTCGCCCCTCCACAAGCTCCTTACTAGTTCCAGTTCCTTCGATTGGACCGATCAGTGTGAAGCCGCGTTCCAAGAACTCAAGCGCGCACTAACATCCCCACCTGTTCTTTGTCATTTTGATGACAAGGCGCCCACATTAGTGCATACTGACGCCAGCGGTCACGGAATTGGTGCCGTACTGCTGCAGCGCGACCACGCATTTTGCGAAAAGGTTGTTGCATATGCAAGCCGCACTCTCACTTCCGCGGAAAAGAAGTACTCTATAACCGAACAAGAGTGTTTGGCTGTTGTCTGGTCCATTCAGAAATTTCGTCCATACCTCCACGGTCGACATTTCACGGTTGTGACCGACCACCATGCCCTATGTTGGTTGTCGACGATCAAAAACTTGTCCGGGCGTCTTGGCCGCTGGATACTCCGATTACAAGCATATGATTTCAATGTCATATATAAGTCCGGACGGAAGCACCAAGATGCCGATGCTCTTTCACGATGCCCATTACCACCATCCTCGGAGCACATCACATCACCTTGTCAAATTGGCCGCACGGAGGACGCTTCGTCTATTACACCGATTTCTTCCTTGACTTCATCAAACCGCCTTTCAGTGCTTTCCACTCACCAGCGCGCCGATTCCTATTGCCAAAGTATCATCAATCGCCTTAGCGGTATTTCATCTCCACCCAATGCCAGGCTACGGAAACAACTCAAACTGTTCAAGTTTGAAGACGACGTGCTCTACCGGTACATTTTTCACCCGGAAGGCCATCGATGGGTTCCCGTTCTACCGCGCTCTCTTCGCGCTGCAGTTCTGCAGGCCTCACACGATGACCCTACGTCAGGCCACTTGGGTTACAACAAAACACACGAGCGCATACGCAGCCGATTCTATTGGTCAGGCCTTTCCACGAGCATAGCTAGATATGTTGCCTCGTGCACGCTTTGCCAACACCGTAAGCGACCTACTACTGCTCCGGTCGGGACCCTACAACCACTTCCTTGTCCAGCACAACCCTTCTCTGTCGTCGGCATTGACCTTTTCGGGCCACTCCCACCTACTCCAGATGGCAACCGATGGATCGTTACTGCTGTTGACCATTTGACCCGGTACGCTGAAACAGCCTCAATACGCTCAGGAGCTGCCTCAGAAGTAGCGGCCATCTTCTTGCAGTCTGTCTACTTAAGTCATGGGGCGCCTCACGTTCTTTTGAGCGACCGAGGCAAGACATTTCTTTAAAGCACTCTTGATCAAGTTCTGCAAGCGTCCAACACCGTGCACAAGACAACGTCTAGCTACCACCCTCAAACCAACGGCCTAACAGAGCGATTTCATCGCACGCTTTGTGACATGCTATCCATGTATATTCAACCTGATCATCGTAACTGGGATGCGATTCTCCCATTTGTAACATTTGCGTACAACACATCTGTTCAACGGACCACCGGATACTCGCCGTTTTTCTTAGTATACGGCCGCCACCCAACCTCATCACTTGACGTTTCTTTCTTCTCTGGCCCCGTCAACGCTTCACCATTCATTTGCGACCAGTTTGTGTCTCGTCTTGCCCAATGTCGTCGTCGCGCCCGTATGAACACTGCAGCCAGTCAAGACGATCGCAAACATCGGTACGATGCCTCTCATCGCGTCGTTTCCTACCACCCTGGTGACAATGTGCTCCTATGGACCCCTGCGCGAACACCCGGTTTATGTGAGAAGCTTGAGTCTCGATATCTTGGCCCCTACAAAGTCATAGAGCAGACCTCACCGGTGAACTATCGCGTTACACCTGTTGAGACCCCAACCGACCGACGCTGCCGCGGAACAGAGATCGTGCACGTTTCTCGCCTGAAGCCCTTTCATCTCCGTTCCACCGTCTAATGTGCGGCCAGGCTGGCCGCTTCCGTCCGCGGGGGAAATTAGTGTAAGCATTTATGCGGACTTCATCTTCATCTGTACAAAGTCATCATCAATCATCGGCTCGTGTTCGTTTTGCGTCGGCGCCATTTTTCCGTCTTGGAATAAAGCGTCGTCTCAACCGTGGTATTTCAATATATATACCCGCACGAACTTTCTTCCCATTCATTGACGCGTCAGTCGCATTCACGTGCTCTATTCCCATTTGCATTAAATAGTCTAGTATCATGCCATTTAAATACGTAGTTGGGAGGACTTTGGCGTTTGGGAGAAATATATCGTGAAACTCAGTGTGTATATTACGCGTGGGCTTGTTTAGGCAAATGATCTATCGTACATGAACGTTTAGTGGGTCTACCTCAGCTTGCATAAAAACAACTAGAAGTCTATCTACGCTGGACCAGTGCTCATCGAAATATGCCCTCATTTTACTAACAAATACAGATTGAGATCATCCCAACGAAGACTCATAAATGTTTAAGTACACTTTTTCGGTTAGAATGCCGAATCGGCAAGGAAGAGTAAGCTGTCGTGCTTCTTGATGTAAAACATTGCTGACAACAAGCTTAGTAAACCAAGACAATTGCGAAGAGCATCCCTGTCTAAATGAGCCAGGATGTTACGCTGGCTCACCACACAATATCACGCACCCAAATTCCAGTATTGGTTAAACGTACATGCGATAAATCACTAATAGAATTTTCCTACGTATCCCATGTGACGTCGGCCAAGTTTGCTTATCATACCGACAGCGCGAGCCGCCCTAGATTTACCATCATCAATGTGATTTCGCGAGCTCAATTTCGCCTCGTATATTACACCTAGATGTTTGAATAAGTGAACTTACCGAATTATTTCCTGACGCCATTGGAGAGAGATGTCGACCGGTACATTCAGTGAAAACAAAGTCACGGAATTTTTTTTATGATTAGGTGGCATTCCAATATCTGAAAACCGAGCTCCAAGCATTCATGAGTATGACTGCTGTATTCTTTGTAATGAGCGAATGTCACTCGTAGACGCAAAGAATGCTATGACGTCTGTATAGACATATACTTGTACATATACTTGTACGCTACGGTACAATAGAAACAAGCTTAATAAATCATGAAACAAAATAAGAACAACGACAGATCCAGGAAAACTCCTCTTCATTGATTATATTTTTGCGTAAACGAGCCGTGCTGCGAACAATAAAATTTCCTATCCTTTAAAAATTCGTATATCCAATTTCTATTATACCGAGAAAAACTGATGCTAGTTGAAGTTGCGTACCGCCGCCAGTGTCGAGCAAGCTTAGATCGATATGGGCCCACCATATCGAGCATTCGCATCTAAAGCGAATCTGACATGGTGCCAAGAATGTATCACCCATTAAAAATTTCATGATGCGAATGCCCTTTCTATTATTTCACAACATTCGAAGTTAGTTCGATCGGCCTTATACAATCTATATTCATTCCCGCTCCTTGCTTTTTAAGCAGGGGGAATTATTTTGCGAGTATGCATCGACCTATTGGTTCTTTCTTCGTTTTCTTTACAGTTACTCAGCTGGCCTCACGCGGCCATGATTCCAAGTGCTCATAACAAAACCCTCGTCCGCAGTAAAGGAAATGGAAATAGTTCTAATAGAATGACGCTGCCATGTGCATTCTTTTTTTTGTCTTTTACACTTCGATTACTCTTCGCGGCGTGCAGTGCCAAACATTTCCACAAGCGATGCTCCATAAAATGACAGCTGTTGACACTGGGTGCTAAAATATTACCCTCATCGCTTACAAACTCCGAAGAACGTAGCAATGCCAAATCTCTTTTAATGCACATTCGCTGCAATCCTGTGACTTCTGTATGCGTTCAAAAAGTACTGCGACTGGAACTATCTCGCATAAAAAATGTTAGGACAACAAATATCCTAATACTTTATAAATTTATTGCCATTTTATCCCTTCTGCCTTCTAATAAATCCTGCTACTAAATATCTTAAATTGGTTGGCTTAATACTTTTGTACTCAGAAATATTAAAGTGATAAAGGAACGACAAAAAAAAGAGCAGATAGCTCGCTACGAGACAACAAGGCGTCTTGGGAAATACGAGGCAGGGCACGAGCCATGCATTGATGCAACAGCAGCAACAACAATGCAACACACGCGCGCTCTGGAGCCATAAATTTCAAGAGAATATATCTACGGGTAGAAAAAAAAATACAGGATTTTCAGAATGTGCATCACTCATGACGGCACAGAGTAACTACGCACTTCCAGAGTTAATCGCAGTTTCTCGTTGAGGGAAGTCTCTCGTTGGAATGTCAGATGCGCCTTCAAAATCTCGCACTAAACTAACATTCAATTAAGACTTTGCAGCGTTCTCGCAAAACGTACATCCATTACAGAAGCACGCTAACTCCCGTACTCTCAAAGAAGTCCTCCCCATCCAGTCAACGGAGCTGAGTTCAGCGCTGCCCCTTGACTGCCACAGACGCTAAGGTTTTCAAGCATTGCCGTGGAGCGCCTATAATGAAACGTGACCACTCCTGCCGAGGGGTGGCTCTGCCTGAAAAATATTGCACTATCAAGCGACAATACGTCAGCAGAGGCGGGAAGAGGCCTGGACAGTAGGAGGGAGTGAAAAGGTGTTAATCACTGCACAATGAAATCTGGCTAGGTGCTCAGAGGCGATAGTGTAGCGGGTAAGAGACGACAAAAAGTTGCGGTAGGGATATTTCCTGAGTAGAGATTGGGCTGTGTCATGGAGCAAGTTAGAAAAAAGCTCACGCATAGTGCACAGGGACGCAACATTGCAGTAGTAGCAGGTGGGCTAAATTAAAACGTGCTAAATATAAAGATGGTCGGGAATTGTGCAGCGTTTGACGAAGAGTGTAGATTTGCGCGAGATGTCCCGTAGGGTGCTGATTGCCACACAGCAGAGTTCCAGAGGTACCTTTACCTGACGCTAACGTACAAATAGTGGGTGCGTCCACTAATTAGCCTATATGGCGTAACAGCAGACAGAACGATATCGATGTTGTGGAAGTAAATAAGGAAGGGAGATGGTGGGGTGTTTTCAACGAGACAGAATGCAGTTCAATCGCAGGCTGGGAGTGAACTGGGCTGGCGACTTGCTGGTCGTTTAATTGCTTTTCTGAGGTGCCAGAGGCGCTCACGAGGCCAGGATAAACAGTAATGAAGAAAGTACCCAGGGGAACGTCAGAATGGCGTAACTGTCAATAACCGAAACGGGAAAAGAAGAAGAAAGAAGAGAGCTCACCGAGCAATAGGCTGACATAAGTGACATTGGCCAAAACGCGGAGCAGAACCCACTGAACTGTGCCGTGTTTACGAAACGCTTATTTTTCTGTCACGTTTATCTTGGAAGCTTCTGTTCATTTTTTAACGCCCTGGGGCAGCGCTCGTACACACCAGTGCCAAGCCAGTATAATGAAAAATATTTGTTTAGCAAGCTGTCGTTAAGCACCAATATTCGCATGTAATATATCACATTTCGTCATTTCGTGAAACTAGTCGCTTTGAAATTCTTAACACGTGATTAAATTCAGGGCTACAGTTCAACTAGTCGACAGATATAGGGAGGGGGGAGGGGTAATGTGAAGACAATAACTTCCTGGCGCCATCAATCGTAAATTTTGTTAGCGTGCTGGGAAGTGGATCGAGCAAAGCTGGCCGATTTCTCAGTCACCCGATACTCTACACAAGTAAAAGTTTAACGTTATTGCATTTATTCACATATTCCGTACTGGAAAAAGGCTGACCTACGCACAGAGCGAAATCGTCAATCTGTAGAAGCAATTTTTATTCATACCTCAAACTTGTACATAATAAGCGAACATCGATTCCAGAAGATCCACAATAATGGGAAAATTAAGCAACACGGGCTGGTCACACGGAACTTGACTATCACATATGTTATGACGGCGACACATTTTGTGGCTTGCAGAAAGAAGGTAGAGTACGATACATGTATTTCATTGACAGTATCACACGTAAGAAGCCACAGAATTTTAAGCTGGCTACATGCATCTGCACGAACAGGAAGTAGCGTACAACTGCTCTCATTATTTGAACTACATGCTGAATGAGGAAGCATATTTCTATAGCGCTTAGAAGCGAATATAATCTCGCTGTCCCTATACCTTGCGTCATATTCATATATACAGAAGAGCATGTCGAGTATTAGCACATTATTTTGACAGAACTGCACCAATTCACAAAAAGAAACCTAATAGAACTCTACGTTGCAAGGGGTATTACCATTGCGCACCTAATGAGCATTAAATACTATACACTTGTGTTACTGATATTATTAAATGCATTTTTGCCGGCCAAACATATAACATTGCGTCTCGTCTGTAATACAGGAGCTCGAGAACTTGCACACCGCCAAGCTGTACCTAAAGCAACAAGGTAACAGAGCATAAGGTACCGTCTAAGCTCCAAACTTCAGATAAAATAGCGAGCTTCATCCTTCTTCGGCACGATATTATAACGGTGCATCAAAACGCAACAAGAAATTACATGCGTCCATCATTTTGCCGTCATTGCTCTTGAAGTTTGATAAAATATCACAGATGTCTTTTTTTTCTGTAATTAAGCTTTGGTTTTATGTGTCGACAAAGAATGCACAATATGTATAGCCCAACAAACACGCCCTCAAACCCTTCAGTAGAAGTATTTTACCGACAGCATGCAGATGGGCTGCTATCATGACGAATGGATCGAGCGACACTGCTCCTATGTCAGTCCACTGACGCTTGCACAGAACTGGTCTACTCGTGCAAAATGGATACCTGCTCAAAAAATAAATCTGAAAAAGTTCGCAGAACTGGGATTCCCGGTGTTAGAATACCACAAAGCCGCGCAACACGTGCGATGCCTCGATTTAGCCATCTTCGTCTAATGCTTGGCTGCCCTGGTTCCCTTCGTCCTCCTTTGGGTGCCCGCCTGATCGAGCCTCTCTCTCTTATCTTTCCCATCTGCATACTTCGGACGACAACCCAAGCAGATGACGAAGTGCGATCCGACTTTTTATGTCGCTGAGCGAGTCGCAAGGGCGAGCGGGGGTGAGCTCGACAGACGCACGAAGACAATGACTTCCCGCCCTTCGCGCGATTTAACATTCACAAAAGAGGAATAAAAAATGTTAGGATGTCCGGCGACCGCTTGAAGTGCGCATGTTTCTTGAAACCGAAACTAGCATTCGCCTTACGGGGGTTGGTGCTAGTTCCAGGCCACGATAAACCGACTATCGTGCATCGGTTGTTAAAGCGCGAGCAATTTCGTGATGCCTTTTTTTCGAACGAAGAAGAAACAGACATGGTCCTTGCCGTAGGAGTTGCAGGCCAACAGAGACGGCACGCTGCAAGAATATTTCAAAGCTGTCGCCCGGGTACGCTACCGAGGCCGATGGGAATATCCAATACCTACGAGTGGCTGAAGCAAACCACTGCTTCACAAGAAAGAGGCAGAGAGCTTCAGTCATAAATAATGAGGTTCGCTGTAACGTTTTGTCTTGAATGGTGGCTAATCCGCACGCTAGCACACGTAGTGTGAGCGCACAGCTCGATGTATCCAACTCAACTGCCTGGAGGATTTTGAAAAGAGCTGGACTGCACCCCTATCTTCTGCGGTTCCATCAATGCCTGGAGTCGAGGGACCTCTAAAGAAGATTTGAATTTGCGAATTCGATTTTGATTCGGGAGGAGCAGGATTCTGACTTTCTCACCAAGGTACTCTGGTCTGATGAGGCAAACTTTTACCCAAAGTGCCAATATCCACAACGCACAATATTGGAGTGCGTAAAATCTCTACTGGCTAGGAAGATCCCACCACCAAAATCAATCGTCTTTAAAAGATTGGTGCGGAAAATATCACAGCACAATTATTGGCCCAGTATTTTTTAACAACACTCTGACCGGCAAGAGCTATCTGAGTTTCTCAAAAGGTCGGTTGAAGACTTCTGCTGCAACTTGCCACTAGCCCAGCTTGACGCGATGTCGCAACCTTTCCAGGGCAAAGGATAGGGAAAAACTGACTTGTCATGTGGCCGGCAAGCTCACCCGACGTCAACCCTCTTGGCTTTTTATAATGGGGCTTTATTACAGATCACCTGTGCACGACAGAAACGACAACTCCAGAAGTGTTACAGGAAGATATAGCTGAAGTCTGCCGCAGCATTTAACCGACATTGCTCAAGGCAGCGACAGCAAGACTTTTCAGAAGATTTCGGTGTTGTATCACTGCAGAAGGTGACCTATATATAAGGTTGGGTGAACAAAATACGATTAGCTAAGCCAGATATCAAAGATTCGACTGTCCCTCATTTTTATGTAGCTTGAAAATGCGCCTTATTTGCTCAACACCGATCTCTGCACTTTTTTTTGGTTCTTGATTTGGTTCTTGTGAGTACTTCAACGTGTAGGCATGCGCCTAATAAGATATTACACACAGTATGGCAAAGAAAGCACTTTGTGCTCCTGTAGGCTTATTTTTACCAAACCGTACCCTGATGGTCGTGAAAATCTTTCGAAAACAATTTATTGGTCACGAAAATGACTACCTGCGGCTGCACATTTTTCATACATTAATCGTTCCGCTGTAATATTGCATGAAAAGCCAGCATACTGCAGACTTTCTTGCACGAACCTACTGGGTCCAGAGTTCTGGACATTGCTTCTCCGACATATCAGAAAAGCATCGGCCGGAAAAGTGGACCACGCCGGTTCTTCGATGAAAGTCGGCTGCAATCTCGGATAGCAGCATTGCTGTAAACACTGCTGCGCCGGACGACACTCCTAAGTTTTGCGATTTGCACACGCACCCACAGCGGCTAAGGTCGAGAACCTCAGCTCTCTGTTGCAATATGAGTTCCAGAATAAAGCAAACCGACGTGCTACCTATCCGCGTTACCTATGATGATGCTGGCATTGCTGCTGCTGCAGCTGCTGCCTGTAAGCATGATCGCGCCACCACTAGAGATGAGTAATCGGCACTGGGGCTACGACTGCAGGGGTCCGATGGTGCTCGTCGGAAACTGCAGCGATTGCAAGCTGTCAAAAATGAGAGCACTCCGCGTAAACATTAATTTGAGGGCACTATCCCCACAACGTAGCATCCGAGGTCGGAGCGGTGCGTTCATACGATGTTGGTTCATACGATGTCATACGATGAGAAAAACTGGATCTGAAAGAGACGTCGGAACAAAACTTGATTCGACTACATCGGAAGTAAAAAAGCACTCGCGTCACCACACGACGTTTTGCACGAAGAAGGCGTGACGTAGCCATGGCAGCACACAATGAAAGTTCAGGTTTCAGAGGTTTGAGAGGGAGGTAATGTTTATCCAGTTGTAACTCTTTAAATAGATCACGCTAACATTATTTTCTTCTTGGAAATCATTCTCCGAGTAACGCTCCCTATATCTAGGCTGTATTCAGTAGGGCAAAAACCGTTTCAAGGTTCCTTTTGACAAACATTAACCTAACTGCAATGAACCACATGTAACTTGTTACTTTTCGAATATACTTGCAAGAAGTATTTTTCTTTTTATCTAAGAGTCAACGACAAGTGCACGAAACTTGACCCGTTTCTATTGTTTTCTGCAGATTATAAATGTTTTTATTCTACGAACATGACCCACATTGCAGCAGGCCTGAAGTAGCCCAGCAATAAACCTCTTCGCCTGAGCCACGTTGCAACACATTAGACGATATATAACTAGTCCTCATATATCCTGTCACTAATCTGTACCACCACATTTAGTGCAGCATGTTGATTTCGCACTAAATGTGGCTCATGTAATGGCGACAACCATAAAGGGCCAGTAAAGGCAAACTGTGGGTTTGTTACGATTGATAAAGTATTTTCCAAGAACCCTAGTATCGCTCATTTGGCGGTATTTCGCCGTTAATTAGAAGAAAAAATAACGGCTAAACTTTAATTTTGGATTTCGAGCCAGAACCTGAGGGCTGATACGTCAGCGTCAAATCGCGGATTGCGAAGAATCCTTTTTTCCCATTTCGGCCATGGTGGTTCAGTGTACGCTCTTGAAACTTTTCTTGCGCACTTTAAACTTGTACACGTTCTTGCAACTGTTCGCCATTTTAAGAATATGACGCAGTCCATTCTGACCAATGCAAGTTTTACTAGGCCGCAACGGACATCCGCAACAGGCAAATCTCTGACGTCACAGCGCGCTAGTGCGAGAGTATCAAGGCGGCGTCACCTCCTGACTTTCGTCCTTGCTTCGTTCCTGCTGCATCTCCTTGTCGTAAGCATGACCAGTCTGTTATTGCGGAAAGGTAATACACTAACGCATCCCAAATTAGTGTTTCTCTTTGCGTCTTTTATCGCCTAGACTCCGTTCACTCTTTTATTCCTTATTTCATCATTCTATGTTTCAATCAGGCTTTGATGGCCAGTGTTCATAAGCAGTGCAAAAAAATTATCCAACTCCAAGCGTTCCATGTCAGAAAGGCCTTTATTGCTTGCCTCGCGAAGCAACTTGCAGCAGCCGGAGTTGCGTCTAGAAGCTGGACGTGGCCCTGCTGCTCAACACTCTCCCACCAACGTCTAGTTAAGCGAAACCGCCAGGAAGAGAGGGACATCCCTGCAATCTGGCAAAGTTCAAGAATATGTCTTCGAGGGTGTTCTCCCCGACCAGGACGTGTTCAAGGGGAAAATTTTGCTGGAGTTGCCCCACCTTGGTAAAGAGCTCGCTCCAAGGTATTTGCTCCATCAGGTAGTAGCCAAGAAGATTCTGTGCAGCAAAAAGCAGGCGTTCACGTACTACGTACAGGCACCGCGCACAAAAATGAAGCAGAAATGTTACCGTTGTCATCGTGAGAAAAATGAAAGACGATGTTCGATAATTTCGTAAGGCGCCTACGTGATCCCATACAAGGTGTCGGTGTTATGCAGCACAATGTTCAAAAAAAGATAAAGACGGATTATTCTATGCGAATATTACCAAGTGAATATTCTTCAAAATTTTGATGAAAACCCACCAGTTGACGTTGTTTAGTCCGTTACAGTCAATCAAGTAATTAAAATAGGTAACATACTCATTACCCGTTCTTCAAGTTCTCAAGACGTCAATCGAAGAATTGCAGCTAATCGCTAGACACGTTAAAATTGTGCGTTTTCAGCAAGGTACACATGCCCACTACACACAAAAAATAGCACGTGACCACGCACGGGATTTTATATTCGCGGGCAGCTTTCTGTGACAACTTGCAGAAAGCTACGGAGCGCGTACAAAAGAGAGCGCTTCTAAACATAACCGAAAATAATACATAACCTACCACTGAGCGCTAATTATGACTTATTTTCTGCTTCTGTCCTCCTCGTCTTTGTAGATGCGAACCCATTACACGTGATTCTACAACCCATTCCAGTGTCTGCTCCAAGAAACCAAGGAGACTGTCAAACGCGGTGCGACTCCTTAGCACAGTAGCGGATGTGGAGAACATCTACGCTCATATCTTTCGCTTCAAGCCAAAAGCAGGTTGTCCGCGGTCATTGCGCTATCAAACAGTCTGAGTTGAAAAGCAAACGATTCACTTCAGGTCATCAAACATTCTGAATAGAAAAGCAAGCGATTCATCTCAGGTCATCAAACAGTCTGGATAGGATATCAAGTGATTCATCTCAGGCAATCAGACAGCCTAAACAGGATAGAAAACAATTCATCTCAGGCCATCAAACAACCTGAATAGGAAAGCAAGCGATTCATATCAGACCATGAAACCGTGTGATTAAGAGAGAAAACGATTGATCGCAGGCCATCAAACAGTCTGAAAAGGAAAGCAAGCTATCCACATCCGGTGATGAAACACTCTGAACAGGAAATCTAGCGATTCATTGCCGGTAAACAAACAGCCTGATAAAGAACGGCAGCGATTGAGCTTAGACCACAAAACAGTCTGAACAAAAAAAAACTAGCGAATCCTTTAAAGCTCGCGGCTCAGGAAAGTGAGTTTGGTACATTTGTTTGATGTTGATACACGATAATCGCTGGGAGTTGCTGGCGCACCTTGGATAAAACAAGAGTGCTGTTATCATGGCCGTGCTCGACCCCTCATTTCGCCTTGTTTCGACGGCCATTACGCAGCTCTACACTCCCGCAGTTCATGTTCTTTAATTATGACAGGAACTGGAAAGCTCGGCAATCATACTTAAGCACCTAACGAGATGTCAGAAATGGAAAATTACTGGCATTTTTCAGCAATACTCCACAAAGCGTGCGTTTTTATTACCTGCGTAGCAGAAATCACCTGTCTGTACACTTTTTACATCGTGTATAAAAGCCATGAGATATAACATAAGGTAGCATTTGCTCTGGAAGCCTCCGGATATCGGTGTCCCAATGTATTTTTTCTGATAATCGTCTATCTGGCACTGAATCTTCATATGTTTACCCTGACATGCAATACCATAGCATTATGCCTCGAGATAGACATATCCTCATACATAGTTACTCATTTTTATAGAGGCAGAGATATATCTGAACTTCTGCACATACCATCCAATGGTTATAATGAGGAATGAAGTGGCAGTTAAAAGCTATTAAATGGAATTCTACAACTTTTATGAGGAAATAGGTTAAACCTCATTTGTGACGTGTCAAACATGCATACATGCCGCCACGCAGGCTTTTCGCAGCCGGGATCAAACTCACAAAGCTTTTTTGTTCGTAGTGCTAATACCATCAGCCGAATGCCTTCGGCTTATTTTGTGTCCAACATCACCATGTCGTGCTATCTGCGCCTACAAATAGAATTACTGCGTGAGGATGTTCTTTTGTGGACGCACGACTTGGAGCTTTGCAGGAACACTTGCAAGAATATAGCATTACAATTAGTAAGGGCTTAGACAGAAAAAGGCAAATTGGTACATGAAAAATGCCCAAAGTGAAATGAAAAACTGCCAACCTACAATTATAAGGACTCTGCGTATTGAAAGAGGCTGCAGCGACATTACGGCCTAGCTGAATAATTTACAGAAAGTGTCCTTGATTTTATTACAAGCGCGTATTTCTAACGGTAATGCGCAATCATGTCAGACGTGTGCCACTTTTCAGATTCACCATTCCCGATGTGCGAGTGACGCGATGTTTGGCGGCTTGGCCTAAAGTGAGTTCAAAACAGCGCTGTGTGCGAAAAAGTCGAGGGGACGCAACGTGTAGGTCGCACTGTTGCCGTAAGAGAATATTTCTGTCATTGTATAAATTGTTTTAGGGAGAGGTACACGAAGACTATCATAATTGCCATCGTGGTACGACGCTCTTATCAGGTACTCTAAACGTTACTGACCGAACAGATACGCGCCAGATAAGCATGGCGGTTCTGAGAGATAGATTTTATAATAAAACCAGGGTGCTTGACCTGTTACCATGGATATAGAACATAACCGCTCAAGCACATAATGCCAGCTTAGCATACCAGTAACGAATTATCTATTAAAGAATAAAGCGGGCATACCATGCTACTATCTGGTGCAACGTACGTTGCCGTGCGGACACATACGTCTCAAATAACCATATAGGGTGCGAGTGAAAATGATGAAGAAACCTCGTGGTAAGGGACCATTAACCAGATACATTTAACATCAAATATACCTAGTTACGTATGCTGATAAAGCGAACATATTTTTGACAGCAATGGCTCTAATGTTTTAATGAAAGGAGAGGCAGTGGTTGAAAGGTACTTCTATAATTTGCCATTCACGTTCCAATAAAATACATTTTTCTTTACTTTATCGAAAACAAATTAAGTACGTTATTAGCCGGTCCAACAATACTATTCATTTGTGTGCTTTTGGTTATCACTTCCAGAGCTCTAAAAGTACATGGCTGCTTTGACTGATATTTTTCGTATTTGGTACCGCCAAAGCCTTTACTGGAACACACAAGCATAAAAGCATGTGCCTCTGTATCTGATAAAAGCTCTGGCTCTTTCTGCAAAGTAGCCAATCTGGCACCAGTGGGAGTGATGCTGCAGATGTATTATGCCCTTAATTACATTATTTATCTTATTGCATGTTATTGGGGAAACCACCGCTACTAACAAACAACAGAAACTGCTCAATTTCCACGAGAGAGCTTTAAGGCACCTTCATGCATGGTTATTATTGCAGAAGAAAATATTCTTCCATGCAGCAGCTATATAGCTCGAATGAGTTGCATTAAGCGAAACAGGTCTTCTATTTTCGCCTGCTGCGCTAAATTAGCCCCAGTAGGGTATTCACTCAAGACAACACGATTCCTAACGAATATCTTCTCCGGTCAGAAATGCTAGTGGTCACTAAATTTCGTAGTATAGCAGAGAAAAGATAAAATATCGCTTTGTCACAACTTTTTTTAAAGTGGAAAGGAAGACAGTTTTGTGCGTCTTGGAGTTTCATAAATGCAGCTAAACACTAATAAATTCCTTCAAATTAGTGTTTTTCAATGTACGATAGTATTATAATGTTGCGAGAAAAAAAGGTTGAACGAGAAAACGACGAATATATCTGAGGCAAGCGACTGGATTGCAACGGCTATCTACCCGATATATCAACCTTGCTAACCTTCATCTGTAAACTACGACGCGCAATCCACCACCGTTTTGGTGGCGGCTGGATGACCTGGCCACACTGTACCACTCTTCATCCAACAGATCTTCGCCAAGCCACGGCCTTGCTGCACTACCTGCATTACCGCTGGTGGTTGATATGGGACGCGGTGAAGACAGAAACCGAACACTCACTTTTGTGTGAAGTCGCCTGAGAGTTGCCGGGCGCTAGCGTCGGCCATAGGACCTATTGCACCTCTCTTGAACACTTGCCAACATTTTCGCCTTATTCTGTACCATCGGGTTTCCGTTCAACTCTTTCAAGAACTAATTTATTTGTCCGAAAACTTGGCGACAGGGCCAACGTACGCTATTTTTTTTTTGCTTCAAGTTATCTTTATGTTTAAGTTAGTGCTGTCCTGGGATTTCAATCGGTTTCACCTTTCTGAAGGTGCCCTTATTTCCGTCGGCCTCTGTTCATATTTTAGAGGGATTTTTGATAGACCTTCAAACCATAGCACGGCCCCCTGACCATGCTGCTCAAAAAGTCATAAAATTTTTGAGGCCCTCTGCAAGACTATGTATTTTTGCTGTTCATCAACTTCCTGAATTCACTATGAATTAAAGTCATTTTGACGACTACGTTCCCAAGGAAGTCAGCAATCAGTCAACGGCCATTGGATTCAAGCCATAGAATCACATTTATTGGTGACAACCGCTTTTTCCCACTTGGAATATAACTATTGCATTAATGAACGCAATCCTAAAGCATACAACTTCCCAGTGTAGAAGATTATGCGGATTCCACGCACTGTGGAAATCAATGTAAGCGGAGCTCATTGTGCAGTTTCCTTATATTGAGGATATTTATGGTGGTGGTGACTGCGAATCTTTCATTTCGTCAGCGCTTTGTACAATACGAGTGTAGTGAGTTTATGTTAAACGTTACTTCGCGTGTACCACTGATGTTTGCGTAGTAGACAGGACATACCGGGAGACGTGTTTGTGTGAGTGTCGCTGCGCACCTTTGTTTATAACCTATTGGAAGGTTGAGCATTGCCATTGCCTCACAGGGCACATCACGTTGCGGCAGAAGTGTTGGCACAATTGTAGGGCTCTACGTGCTAAAGACACAAGCGGATTATGAGGCAGGCCGTAGTAGTGGACTCCAGAAATTTGGACCACCTGGGGCTCTTTAACATGCACCTAAATCTACATACACGGACGTTTTTGCGTCTCGCCCCCATCGAAACGCGGCAGCCGTCGCTGTGATGCGATCCCGCGACCACGTGCTAATGACGCTCTTTACGCAGCACTTTCGTCTTACGCGTGCTTTTGAACAGGAGTGAAGGGCACGATGGTAAACGCCTGCCCGAAATAAAACATTCGTGATAAAACACGTTGGTGGACTAGTTGGTTTGAATTCATGATATACTGTTTAAATGGGACTGAATGGGGACCTAGAGAGAAACAGATACGCCGATCATGGATTCAAAACCACCAACGTGTTTTACCCATGCTAGCAGTGTCTCTGTGTATATGTTTTATTCTACGTGCTCGTTTAGTCACGCTTGCACATTCTATTTGGAATAACCCTTGGTTCGACGGTTGGACATATGTCAAGGCCCCACGATACGAACCATCTTCAAGTCGGTATCAGCTTGCAAAGGGGGGAACTTAGATGAAACGCTTTCCAGCGCATAGGCTTTTAATTATAATAAGGATATCTTTGATTGAAATTTCCTTCTTTTCCATGAGGTGAAAGCTGACTTATAAGCATTTAAATTTTCTTGATTCTTAAGGCCTCCTGCTATTAAAAGGTCTTTTCCAACCTCATGAAGTAAAATGTAAGTTGTAAATAATAAATTATTGCGTTAAGTGTGCAACAGACGTCAAACGCAAAAAAAAGACCTAGTCCAGTCCCAGTAATGACTCAGTGAAAATGTAGCACGCCTTTTCTGTCACATCGTAGTGATGCGAAAAAGAAGTCACTTCCAAAAGAGTGAGTTCATTATCTAACTCATCATAAGGCGAGGTGGCACTGGAAGAAATTGAACAGGCCTCAGGCATTGACACTCTGACACTTGCACGTCTGGGCATAGCCTAACCCGGCACTGTTACACCAGATCTATCCCAAAATTCAAACGTCACACACATCCGCGCTTTGCTCGGAGATTGCCAACTTAGAACACATGCACTGGTGGTGCCCCGAGTAACACTGCGATGGATGTGCTACGTCGTGCAAGCGGGAGACTGCCCTACGCAGTCCTAATTTTGAAACCCAACTGTAGGCAGTCCAAAAGGCCTGCGACGTGGCGGAGAAGCTAGCCCTTTCTGTCCCGATGTGTGTGCGGCCCCCACGTGCTAGTGCACGGTCCGATGCCCCTCAATCAAATTTTTCCATTCATCCATCGTTTTATCATTGGAGTGTTCAAATTGATAACCTTTAGGTACGGAGTAAGTTGAGAAGTTATGTGCGTAATTAACGTAGCTACGGTAATTAACATTTCAATGATTCATCTTAGATGAATAAAGCTAGAGGGTAGATAGGAGCCCGCCCTCCACTTTATCTAGCTGAGGAAAAAAGTTTTGATTAAAGATTCTTCTGTAAGTACTAACCGAACACATAATTCGCAATTAAACGCTCTCTGAATGTGTAACTGACTCAGAAAAAGTGCTTCTGTAAACTCACAGAAATAACAGCGCTTCAAGAAGGACCACAATAGAGGAACCACAAACACACTGCGCTAAGAACTTGAAGCGTTGTTCTTTCTGTGATAATTAACCAACAGTCAGTCAATCCTTGCAAACCAGTAGAGGCAACCTGATCGCACCTAGGCTTTTGAGATGTCATCAAAAGTGTGGCTCTGTGAGAATGTTCCTCGTGGCCTGCCGGCTTGCGATTTTTATTGAGGCTGTTTTTCAAGGGCAAGCAGTTGAAAGTTTTTGTGTCAATATAGCAGCGAACGTGTGCCACCGAAAGCTTGCTTGGTCGCAGAAGCGATGCATGACGCAATGATGGTGCAGATTTAGCGCATCGCTGGTATCAAGACAATGCGCTTCCGCTGAGGGAAGAAAGATGACGAAATTGATCAGCTCGGCAGCTGCTCAGGGAGTCGTGCCGATCGTGACGGTGCCATCGTGATAAAATCTGCGGCAACGATATTGACGGCTCCAGGCTTCTTTATTGCGTTCATTTCGCTTTCAAAAAGAGATAATACTATAGATACAATATGATTCGTTCTTGTTTCATGGATTTACATATGGGTTTAAATTAACTCTATAGCCTATTCATTCCCGAGAGTAGCTATAAGCTTAGAAAGCTCGCTCGCTCGCTCGCTTGCTAGCGGATAAGCACAAAGAGGGGCACGTGTACACACACACAGAGAGACAGAGATACGAGCATGTTCACCCGCATACGCATTTACACGCGCCCACGCCTGCACATGCGCACAAAAATGTACGCACGTATGTACACCGCGAACTGCACGCACACACACAGGCACGTATGCTCGCACACGTATACATGCACTAGTGCGCGTGCAGATTCAAATACGGAGACACAAACATGCGCGCTCACGCAAATACAAGTGCACGCGCATGTGCGTCTCCTGTCCTGCTGCCTCAAAAAAAAAAACATGCGAGTGCAAACAGACCAAATGACACTCACTCTGCGATTACCGTTCAAGCTCCTGTTATAATAAATCACTTTACCGTTTAAATTTGGCGCTTCTTCAAGTAAATGTGCCCACTGCCAGGAGGATGTAAAGCCATTTGCTCCTGTGGTACGAAACAACCGCCCATTCCTGAACAAAACACTGCTTTAACGCACCACCAATGTTCTACTAAGTGCCATAAATGCATATGTTGTTAGACGGGATTATTCTCTCGGCCCAGTTATTGAAGCTTGTTGATACTCGGCCTATATATTTAAATATATATTCTCAACATTTTGCCGATTCAGTTACGCATGTGCATTGCCGTGAAGTTCCATGGAAGGGTGAAGGTACAAGGTCCAGAATTCCTGAGTATGTCCATGCTACAAAGGAGGATAATTTTTTAAACCTAATACAAGGACACGCGCATGCTTGTTATCATGTTGTGCAAGGTATAAAATCTGATAATAAAAGCGGTGACTTAACAAACGAGCAACCCATTTCTACGTTTAAAAAATAAAAATATATTAGTTCAAGAGCACTCCTGGAAAACCAAGCCCGACAGTTCAGTCTTGCATTTCGGCCATCTTGGGTGAGACTACCGAACTCAGTCGTACGTGCCGCTAAAACCAAAACTGCAGGCAGCACGACATCGAACCGCTGCTAGCATGAAGCGGAACGATAGGTGCCGGCGATTAAACGACTCAACCACGGCTTCCAACAGCCCCGCAAATGAGATGTTCGCGTTTCTATAGATATTACGTGAATGTGTACGAGTGTATTTCAAAAATCGACTGTGGGAACCGTGTTACGCCCACTGTAGAGAGTCGGGTTGGACACTAATCGGAAGCTGAGTTTCCAGACAACATACGCTGTAGGGGCTATTACAGTGGCAGCCGTGCTTTTATCACAGCTGCAGTTTTTGTCTATAACATCGACTACAAATTTTCGTCGTTTTCATAGGCTTCCATTGCTAAATCTTTAACTACTCTGGGAACAAAATTCTTCCTTTCCACAGCCTCATCACGGCATTTGTCTCGTGTTGATTGTGGTCTAGAACACGTCTGTCACCTGCCTTTTTCAGTAATCGACCTGCAGCTTTATTATTCGCGAGAAACCCACTCGTTTTATTGAAAACGCCCTAGCTTCGTGCCGCGGTCACTTGGGATGCTAGTTCGTACACGTCCAACAGGCGTTCATGTATCTGTACAGGAAAAAAATTGATTCACAGGGGAGGAAAAGAACTAGGAAGATTACCAGCAATTATGCGGCCTTTAGGGTGGGCAACACCGCAACAAAGAAGGTCAAGCGGAAAGTCAGAGGCTGAAATAATCTCATGGTTGGCGGCAATGGAAAAGAAACCTGCCATGAGTAACTACTTAAGAGGAAAAAACGAAATCAGGAAAGAAACCATTTATGATAACTCAAAGGGAAGCTCATTACTTTTCGAAGTGAGATCGGGATGCCTTAGAACACGCAACTATAAAGCGAGATATAAGAAGGAAGAAGAAGCATGTGCTTCCTGCGGTAAAGTTAGGGAAACGACAGAGCATGTTTTATTAGAATGTGAAGACGTCAACCCAGCGGTCGATTTAGCTACCACTGGCCTCCTTGAAGCCCTTGGTTTCAGCGGGAGCAGTGGCAAAGCAAACACGTCCGCAATAGGCATTGCTAAGAGGCGATTGGAGGGTTGGTGGAAGAAAAGTAGGCAAACGACGAAAGACGAAGACGTACAAAAGCACAGTTTGCAATAAGGGATCAGAAGATTTGGGCTTGGTAGTACATAGTGTTTATTTTTTCATTGTTTAACCTAGGTAGGACATTAGGCAGTGTAATAGCAAGAGCTTGGTGGCGCAACCCACCGCCCCTTTCCCAAGGGGATGCTCATAACATCCATCCATCCATCCATCGAAGAATAAATTAATTATGAAGTGCGACTGAGTAATATGGAAGAAAGCTAATGCGCTGGGAGAGTGTTAAGGTATTTGTACCGAAAAGTATTGATTCACACTGGCGGAAAAGGACTGAAAAGCTTACGAGCAAGTATGCGGCCAGTACGGTGAGCAGCACAGCAACGAACAACGTCAAGCGGAAAGTCAGAGAGGCTGAAATAATCTCATGGGTGGTGCAAATGGAAAAGAAACCTGCCTGATACTTAAGAGAAAAAAAGGAAAATCAGGAAAGAAATAATTTATAAGAACTCAAAGGGAAGCATGCCACAATTCTCAGACGAATACGTACGACGAATATGTTGCCATGATACTGCCTCTTCACGGGGAGGTGGGACTATTCAAGCTATCGTTATGCAGCTTTTATCCTGTAATCCCCACCGCTTACGTGTGTCAGTGTACCTATTAGGTAAAATAAACTTCATTATCTATCATCTCTGCCAGCCTTCATCTGTAAACTAAACGAGCATCATCAATATGTTTGTTCTGAAACCTTCCAGTTGTAAGCTGTTTCTAATTACCACTTGGAGTTCCCTAGTGAATTTTATGTTTTTCATTTATCTTAGCATGGTATCTTCTGTTGCAATCTATGGTCCTAAATTGTGAAGGAGAGCAGACACATCCGTCAGGCCTTTCAGTCCTTAGCCCCGACTCCCTCCTTTGTAACAAAAGGCAATGAAGCTTCTCTGCATTGATGTCTGAGTGGAATAGCCACCAGCTAAGCATATCTGTTTCGTGCGAAAGATAAATAAACAATAATTGGCGCTGAATCCATCCTTTGAAAAAGATTGACGACGTATTTACTGTTTCGTCGGCACTGTTATGGTGCTCACACAATTTCAGCGTACTCTGAATCTATCTATCTATCTATCTGTGCTGGTGTTCCATGCTATCTATGCCACTGGGTAGACCAGGAGTGGCACATACCTACAGGCATATGCCCAGCGCTCCAAGCTGGCAGCAAATAACTTCATTGAACGTCGGCACATACTCAGTCCCGCATCTACAGAGACCCATCTTTGCGTGAAAGAGGGTCGTTGAAGAATGGCATGTGCACATTACAGCGCACTCAGTGGCGCTAGTTTGTCCGACGGTTGCTTTCGAACCCCATCGCTGCCCAAAGCGCTCTCTATTCAACAACGGACTACCCAATGTCTCAGGTAGCCAGGAAAGTCGGTCGGTCGGTCGGTAGGTCAGATAGATAGATAGATAGATAGATAGATAGATAGATAGATAGATAGATAGATAGATAGATAGATAGATAGATAGATAGATAGATAGATAGATAGATAGATAGATAGATAGATAGATAGATAGATAGATAGATAGATAGATAGATAGATTACGAAAAGTACGTAAGTACGTGAATTACTCTCAAGAGCGTTAACGCATTAAAAGTAGCAGAAACACGTACAATGATATGCGGATACATACAGAGAGCGCAAATTGGATGGAATTTCGAAACAACCGTAATAGCATTTAAATAAGGATACCTTGTTGTCGTCCTTGAGCTGGGCTGTGGGGAAGACTTCTGCCACAGCTTTCTTGAGCTTGGGCGCATCTGCCGCCTCCGTGTGCTTGAGCAGGAACTCGAGTCGGTAGCCCTGGCCGAACTTTTCGCGTAGCCGCTGCAGCGTGCCCAGCCACGTCGCTTCGCCGTTGACCATGATGGTGATCCGGTCGCATGAAAAGTCGCATTCATCCATGCTGCAAATTGGCGAGAGTCGTGAAAATCACTGTATTTTAGTAAACGTATGTGCTAGAATTTATAGGAAGCTTGAGCTTGGTGCGTACTCCAATGTTCTCTTTTCATATACACATACGAGGCGAAATGGTTTTATGGCTTTATGCGATTGTATGAAATGAACGGTGTTGGAGAGAGTAAGCTCATCTCTACTGACTGATGCTAGTCAAATTTCCTTTTAGAGCTTATAACTCTTTTTAGAAAGAATTGCCAAGAATTAGTAAATTAAGAACTACATGCATGAAACTTATGTCATCCTTAATTCTGCCGAATGAAATTATATCATCATTCTGTAAATTGGAGAGGATATATCATTTCAAACGGACACGATTGATATTGTCACGTTGTTGATATTGAATGATAGCGATAAATCGTGATATGAGCCCATTTTCTCGTTTTACTCGAAGATCTCCCGGCAATCTTCAGTTGTCCCTGTCTTCTGTCAGCCGGCAGCGATGTATGCTTTCCGATGTCCTTCACTCTAAGAACAGTTTACACCATTTGGCGTGCCCCTTCTGCCACACAACAATAATCGTCATCTGCCTTGATGCGTTTCCTTTCTTTAACGCTGCGAGCCCGGAACTTTCCAGTAACGAACGGCACGCGCGTTATCAGAAGGGGCACTCCAAAGGGTGTAAACTGTTCTGTGCTGGTAACGCGCGTGCCGTTCGTTACTGGAAAGTTTCGGGCATCAAGAAAAAAAGGAAACGCATCAAGGCAGATGACGATTTTTGTTGTGTGGCAGAAGGGGCACGCCAAAGGGTGTAAACTGTGCTTAGAGTGTTATATCATAATACAACCTATAGATAGCGTTCACGTGACGTCAGAGACGCCATTTTTCCCAATGCCAGTAGCCAAACATGGTGACCACGATGACGTAACTACATCACCACCGGCAGATTGCCTTCCTTTTTGACGGTGACCTTTTATCAGCGAGTCATTGTCATAGTTTTGTCGATCGCCGCAAGACGCCCTTGTCGCACTGTTGTGCTGCCACGTTTCTTCTTTGCGCAGTTTCTCCACGTGCTAGTACCCCAAAATATGGGCCATAATGACGCCGATGTTAAGCATCCGCAGTTATCGGCTGTCAGCTAGTGACTGCGCGTCCCTTCCATGGGCACCCATCCAGCGCGAAGACCATTGTTTATCGACCTATGCGGCAGCTATGTAAAAAATTATATCAGTCTACTGCCAAATAATGTAGGAGTTCCGCTTCAGATGAGCTTGTCCTAGAGCATCATACCTACGCTATTTCTCCTTACATTGCAATAATTCGTTCTTTGTGAGCACTACACACCAGCACTTGAGGCTCAAGTATTAGCCGGCCAGTTCAAGTCTGTACAGTTTTGATGCATTGAGTACGGACGCTGCTACGTTTAGCGCGGCTCTTTAGTCCCAGTTTCCAGTTTATATATATATATATATATATATATATATATATGTAAGGTTTTAAGACGTGGCGCGTCATTCACTCCAACTTTCGCCTTCGCTAACGCATAACGTCTTCGCAAAGAAAGTAAGGAGGGACAGCAGACTCTTCCTTATTGCGCCATATTACCACTTCTGCGTCCGGCGTGCTGCATGTCACCATAACAACGACGACACGTTCACACTGGGGAATCCGACGTCTACAGCGACGCGAAATCCAGTTCGGATACTGCCAGATGCGCCGAAACGCCCCTTCCGGCGCTTATCTCGCCTCAGCGCGAACTAAGCGTTGATTCGAGACACAGCACGAAGGTCATTTCGCTCGCTGCTGCTGCCGCGCTTCCTCACTCCAACGATTTCACAGTGAGCTTCCGGGCTCATCGAGTGAGATGTGTTCACGTTTGCCTGTGCGCGCGTGGTACGGTGCTTAATACTTTAGTTAGTATGCCAATGTTTACATGTTTGTACGGCCGATAAAACTGTTGTCCCTACTTCCTATAGCTAGCTGTCTACTAATTTCCTATCGCAATCTATGCTTCGCCTTTCCGGTGAAACTGCTTTTTTCGAATGTTCCCATCGGTGACGTATTGGATGCATAATTATCATCAACTAGTGTTTTGCCTAGCGAGATGTAGCCGCACTTCGATCCCACGACCATAATCAATGTGTCTGCTCATTGGCTTGTAAGCGCATTTTAGCTTCGCTTTCACGCAAAGTTAATTGACCTTGGTCGGTGTTTGAAAGAGGAAGTGTCAAAATTTTTGAGCGCGCCTGGCGCCAGGTACAGACACTGACAGTCACCGCAATTGCTTTTCAAGGTGGCCGCTGCGTGCCAGAAACTAAGGCATCATGTAGCGCTAAACTGATAACTGCCTGCACGTTCTTGTTCCACCCCGATTAACGAACAGAAAAAAATGAAGCTGAGCTTCATTTTAATTTCACGGCTATTCGCGCTTCCTGTTGCTTGATTATACGTGCCCTTCAGCCTCCGAAGCGCTCTCTAGACGTTGGGAAGGTGCTGTTGAAGCTGCATCGCCATGAGCCTCAAGAACTGGAAATTCGCAGTGCCCAGATCCTCAGGCATATACATCCCCGATCTTCTTGCTCACTCTTCCATATCCGCTGTCTCTGGGCGCAGTTCGATTGACTTCATATTTACGAAGTCTATAGATAATAGATAAGTGCCCAAGATAAATATCTAAAAACATTTTAGGGCCCTTACACGATGGCTTCTCAAGTGCGATCACATACCAGAGAAAGTGATTTCATGTGCATAATATTTCAGATAAGTTCTGCAACTACCCCGATAGAAAAGGTGGAAAATAATTGGACTTTATGTCTGCTGATTATCTGGCTTGAAATCAATAATAAACGATGGCTAGGAAATGCGCCAAAATGCAAGTCGAAAGCAGCCAGAAAGTAGCAGAGAGCCAACCCTTTCTTTATGCTGCCAGGCAGTGTCCTCACGTAGCCAATTTAGAGCAATGTAGCCACCAGCAGGAACTTTGTCCGGGATACTCCGCGGCGCGTGTAAGTTCGTGCATACCCAACAGACGGAGTGAGATAGTAGTCAAGTATTGCCATGGTGGAAGCAAGAATTCACGCAGTAACTCCTCTGGAAGTTGCCTAATTATGCAGAAGCATTGCGGCACTTACTCATCTCACGCTGCCAGGTGCTATTATCAATGTTATCAAACTTGATCCGATCAGTATAAACTATCGGTTTAACAACCCTTATCGGTTATTGCAAACCTCATGGGACTAGTCCCAGTCCTGTTGGCCTTTTTCGCTTATCAACCTTATCCGAATCGCTCCGGCCATACTAAGCCCTTACCGATCTATAGCGCCTTGTACATCCGCATCAGATCATTATTGAGCAGCATAACACATATATAGCCCCGTTTCACTTTTCGTCTTCCTTCTCGACTACTTAACTTCTTATCTGCCTGTGTTGCGCGACGTGAAGCGAGTAAGCTCTAAGAAATTGGTAGCATTTTGGTCCATGAAGGAACGCCCCAACGAAAGGCGCACCCCGCGACCACCGAAATGCATCGGCAATTTCGCGTGTTTGACAATCAATTTTCGCAGAATCACAATTTTCTTGCAGTCTGCAATGCTCCAAGTCAGGTCTAGATGTAATCCTAGAGTTGGCTTTTATTGCCCCCTCATCAAGTTTTTCAAGAAAGTATTTACACTTGTTCTAAAGCGATAGCTCTACTGGCCTCGTTACATAGGAAATCAGGCATCGTCGGCGTTGTTCGTGCGTTGACCGTGCCTTGACCGGGCGCTGAGGGTGAGCAAAACTTTTCCACCAATCACAGCGGGAGACGCACGCCGCCCGGTTCCACCGCGCGTGCGGTAGGCCCTTCTAGGTAGACGACGGGAACGATGGGAATGGAGAGGAAATCGAGTCGATCGACAGGCACTCTAATGTATGTGCTAAAGAGAGTCGAGGATGCCCAGGGTGAGCTTCTGAAACGCATCAAAAAGCTCAAAAATGAGCTCAACATGGAGCGGGACGCACCGAAGGCACTAGAAAAAAGACTTCAGGCAACCGAAGAAAAACTGCATAGGGCTGACATCAGTAGCGGAAATGGTAGGGACGACGGAACGCCGTTTCCCGACGTGACGGTATTGGGACAGCGAAGAATGCATGCGGAATGCATGGAATGCACGGTGGCAGCAGCTGGAGAAAGCCTCACCTACTTTGAAGCGGCCACAAACTGAGCTTGAGAAAAAGCATTAAAAGCTAGACGAATACCAGAAAGTTGGCGACAAAGTAGAATGAATTCAATTTATAAAGTTAGAGGGGAAAGATGGAATACACTCAAAGAAACTGTTGACCATTAATGAGTATTTAGCAATGCAATGCAGGTGATTGAATTAAAATTCCAAGCATGGGCAGAGAATAATGACATATTGAGAGAACTTCAAGATGGCTGCAGATATGGTGGGCATATGGAGCAGGCACGTACACAGGGGGGAGCCCGGTGGGGCCCGGCCCCCCCCCCAAATCAAGTGACATAGCCACCCCCCCTCCCCACCCACGCCACCACTCCTCACACATTCCTAAAGCGCCACCAGATCAATGTTGAGACTTGACGGTTGTTCATCGACAGCTGTTCATGACAGCTGTTCGTGCTGCCTTTTTCACTCCTTTTAGACGGCGGTAGTTATCGGCACCTCTTGTAATGTGAAGGACAGGCTTCTCATAGATTCCGCACCCGCGCCTCGAGATGCGTTCAGTTGTCACCAACTATTCAACCGTCACGCGCATCGCTGTTGCTTTTGTTAGTTCAACCTTCTTTGTTTAGGTTGATCCTGGGACCAGGAGAGGGATGCGGCTCTTACTCAGCTGGTCTGTACTCTCATGGAACGAGTTGCGGCCGGAGAAAACGCCAATTGCGTTTACCTTTTCCCTTTGCTTCATTATTTTCTTGAGTTACGGCTCGCCGCTACGCTGGCAGATGCCCGGAACCATATACACGTGATATGGGTTAGATAAGGTGGGAAATAAAATAATGTGAAAGAGCGTCCATCATGATACCATGCAATAACCCTTACAGCCATAAGCAAGATGACTGTCGCCCGTTACCTCGTCTGTTTTCCCCTAACTCTATAGCACTTTTCGTGCAAAATTGGCAACTGGAAACAAAAATCGCAAGGAGTTGAGACATTAAGCGATATACTAAGTGAGAGAGCCAAGGCAACAACCAAACTGCAAGCAAAAGTGAATAATAAGAAAGTTAAGCGTTGTTTATGAGACTATTTATGGATCAACATCTTTTTATTGAAAAAGGAAGTAGAGAAAACGCCGCCGGAAGTGGAGAACAATTACTTGTTTTGAATGACGCTTCTACAATTATCGGTCGAACCGCCTCACGTAGCCACTTCTCTGCTGCGCTTATGTTGGTGTTTTTCTAACCTTTCGCGGTGAGCGCAGTACGCCTAGAATCGCAGAGTCCTGCGATCTACGCGCTTGTATGGGACTGGCGGCCACACAGCTTTACGCAATTCCCAGAATTGTCAAAACTGATCAACGAGGGGAAATTAACTGATATTCGAAACTATAACACGAGAAACACTAAAGAAGCCGTAAAAAATGAACGCGGCCTGAAATCAGTAAAAAAGAAACCTGCCATATGACAAACAATGATGTATGCACTAAAAGATAAAAAGGGGGGATATCATCAGCAATCTCGAAGATATAGTAAAAGCAGCAGAAAAATTCTAAGCTGACCTATATACAGTACCAAGAGGAGTCACGATACCTCACTTAGAAACAGTAATGAACAGGATACAGAAACTCCTATTTGACAGAAACCAGATTTGAAACCCACAGAAACCCACATTTGACAGCTTCTCCAGAGTATAAACACCTGGCATTTCCCTGGCATAGCGAATCTTGTTGCACAAAGATGCTTGAGGTGTGCCTCACCAAATTACGCTGCCGCATTCCCTCCCTAAATTTCTATTTATACAGGTCGGGTTTGCTTCCCTCTCCCCTTTGTTCTTTTTCCGAGGAGGAGGAGACGATATAGCACTTTCTTCTATCTTGCCGCCGCATTGCTGCGTTAAGAAAAAGATTGTTGGAGATACCTTTTCGAAGAATTGGCCTGGACTTGACAGAACCTGCAATTCTTTCGTTCGGGGCGTCCACATTGGGATTCAATGAGAGGGATGCATGCTTCGCTGTCCAAACATTCCTTATAGAATCTAAACGAATGCCCTGCTAAATTCTATTTTTTATTACTTTTAAATTAATTATTCCTCATTCAACAGCACCTTCCTGATTTCATTTTAGCCGGTAATTCAATCCTATTCAATGCTATTCGCATAGATATTAGGAAATTCATGCTCTATATTATTTTGGAATAATCCACCCATTTCTTGGCCCATCGTGGGTAGGAGCCATACGTGCCACAGGCTACAACAACTACAACAACAATAGCAACAAAGTAACAAGAGATCAGGATCGCCAGTCGGCCACTAGAGACTGCGAAGGAGCACGTTTACCTAGGTCAATTATTCACAGGCAACCCTGATCATGAGAAGGAAATTCACAGAATAATAAAAATAGGTTGGATCGCATACGTCAGACATTGCGAGCTCCTGACTGGAAGCTTACCATTATTATTGAACAGTAAGGTTGCAATCATTGCATTTTGCCAGTGCTGACATATGGGGCAGTGACTTGAGAGCAAGTTAAGGACCGCGCAAAGCGCGATCGAATGAAGATTGCTAGGCATAACGTTAAGAGAGAGAAAGAGCGGTTTGGATCAGAGAGCGAACGGGTATAGACGATATTCTAATTGACATCAAGAGGAAAAAAATGTAGCTGGGCAGGTCATGTAATGCGCCGGTTAGATAACCGTTGGACCATTAGGGTTACAGAATGGTTACCAAGAGAAGGAAAAGGCAATCGAGGACGACAAAAGACTAGACGGAGCGATGAAATTAGGGAATTCCCGGGCGCTAGTTGGAATCGGTTGGCGCAGGACAGGGGTAATTTGAGATCGCTTTGACAGGCTGATGATGATGATGATGGTGGTGATGATGATGATGATGAAGGTGGCGGCCCCCCCCCCCCCCCCGGAAAAAAATCCTGGGTACGTGCGTGATATGGAGTATAACCAACTTAACCTTGCTCGGTGTATTGAAATATCCCAAGAAGAAAGACTGTTATATGTGGCTCTTTTAGACATTACTGGAACCTATGACAATTAGAGAGATATTCTGAAAAGAGGAGGCTTATGCTCCGGCCGCCTATAAATTTTGAGGGTTATTTGCCCAGAAAATACGGTTTGCATTGAAAGGGAAGGAATGAGGAGTATGGAGCGAGTTGATATCTGTAAGGAACTGAGCCAGGGCTGCTCTTTGTCCCCGCTGTTGCTTATGATGCACACAGTCACGACGGAACGGACGCTAGAAAAATCATTATTGGGTTTAGTCTATCATTAAAGAAGCTGGCCGGATAGTACAGCAGCAACTTCCAGGTTTGTTTTATACGGACGACATTGTATGGGTTGCTAACAGGTAGAGTTACATGCAGCGTCTGACTAATATCTGTGGAGAGGAAGGCGACAATTTAGGCTTGAAATTCAGTGTTTGAAAATGAGGTGTTATTGTATTCAATGAAAGTAGTGAACAGACAGGATCCGTAGACAGAGAGGAAATACGTCGTGTAGAGAATACCGTGGTTTATCGATAAAGAAAGGCAATACATATATGGAAATAAACACAGGAAAAAAATAAGTGCAAATGGCAAGAGAAATGAAGCCACAATGAAGCACAAGCTGTTACGATGCTACGATAGCTCTAAGGAGCTCCAGGGCACGTGTAAGGGTATAATGTTCCCAGGACCTAGAATTGGAAATGCGGTTTGTTGGAAGTCAGGGGTGCAATCAGGACACCATGGTAACCATAGGTCAATGAGACGACTACAGATGAAGCTGTGCACGGTGATAGGGACTGTACAAGTTTTGATCTCAGGGAATGTCAGAGTGAAATTGATTTTGAAGAACAACTGAGGAATATGGAAGCCAGTAACTGGGTTACAGGAGCATTTAGATATTTGCGCAAGAAAAACACTCACAGTAGAGTAAAAGAAATTGAAAGGTTACCTGCAAGTATGCGACCGGTATAGTAACATGGCAACAAAGAACGTCAAGTGCAAGTCAGAGAGGGTGGGACACTCTTGTGGGTTGTGGCGATGAAAAAGAAAGCTGCGATGAATAACTGCTTGAGAGTAAAGGCTGAAATCAAGAAAGAAACAATTTATGATAGCTCAAATGGAAGCTCTTCACTTTTTGAAGCGGTATCAAGATTCCTTAAGACGCTTACTTATTAAGCAACGTACAACAGGGAAGAAGAAATAACTGATATTATTATGTGGGGCACTTCCACTTCAGCAGTTAACGAGAGCGGACGCAAATACTTGCTCTTTCATGTGCTATAGTCGACGCTGTCATCGTTAGGCAGAATGTTCGCTTGCATCTGCATTATCCGTACTTAGCAATACACCTCGTCAATATTATATCAGTCAAGCCATCCGCCACCCCTACTTCAGACTGCCAACGGGAGACACGAGCCTGCTGCGGCAACTGGAGACCACCACTGGACAGAGCGTTCCGCTTTTCAGTGAGCCCAGCATACTTTTCGTAAAACCAGCGACAGCCCTCCCTTTGTTGTCAGTCCCCCTCCCGCCCTCGAGTGACAGCAAAGGAATGGTCACGACGACCTGTCGCAGCCGTAGAAGGGAGTGCAATTACGGCATTGACAATGCAGTGCCCTGTAAGTAGCTTCCTTAACCCTCTTCCGAGGGAACGACCAACCAGGCAGCTGCAGCCGCCAAGCTGCGGTCACCATGTGTACAGGCCGCTCCATCGAGTGAGCAAGTCATGGCAGCTGCACCAGCTTATGGCGTTTTGCTATGAAAGACTCTAGCAGCACGCTAGCCGCGTCCAAGCTCTGCTGCAGCATCTGCTGCCTTGCTGATCATGACGCCAGCCGATGTCCTTAATTCCCGCGACATGGCTACGGTGAGCGATCAGGATTCTTTCGGACCCGCATCACCCCCGGAAGGCGGCTTCACCACGCTCACTCCGCGTTTGCAGCTTTGTAAGCCGCGAGGTCCCAACACGAGAAACCACCGCTTTTCATCTTGGCGGCGACGAATAAGGAGCCCTCTAGAGATATTAGAGAGGTTTAGCTTGTCCGGTATTCCGGTAAAACGCAGGCGTACGGGGCGTTGTGGCGTTGGGACAGAGGCGTAAAAGTGAGCGGTCTGCATGGTGCGGCCACCTGGCGGCGCAGTGTTCAAACAGACAGACACAGCTAATATTGCAGTAACCAAGTGTGTTTTACTTTAGTGCGGGTGTAAACCTTTGGCAACAACATGATTACACCAGTGCCGAATATTTACACCAGCAGCGAAGAAGAATACGCTCTGTTAATGCAATATTAGCTGTTTCTGTGTGTTTGAGCACTACGCCACCAGGCGGCTGCACCGTGCAGACCGCTCAGGTTTACGCCTCCGCCCGAACACCCCAACTCCCCGTCCGCCTGCGTTTTACCGGGATACCGGACAAGCTGAACCTCTCTATTGCCGGCGCGGCACTCTTCCGGCCTGCCACAGAGAGCGTGTCCTTTTTCCACACCTCCTGTATCTTGTTTGCCCAGGTGCTCTCTCCACTTCCTGTTGTGGTGGAAGTGCGGGTGAACCAGCGCCTGGACATCGTAGTCGTGGATGCGAATTCTTCCGGATGCCTGGAAAACCTGCTTGCCACACCGGAGCTGGCAGGAAGTACAGTTGTCGCTCGCACCCCCCTCCCCCCCCCCCCGCCGTCGAGCGTGCCCAGTGCACGAGCTTTGCACACGGCGTCGACAGAAACGTTTCCGTCAGGCGTAGCAGGGCCAAAGTGTCATTTTGTTTCGCTGCAAAAAAATCCTCCTAAATGCATTCACCTGTACTCGATGCCGTTTCTTGTCAAGCTGTTTCGACCACGCCCTCTTCAGTGCGTGCTCTGTGGGCTCTATGGTCACACTACTGTGGCCTATGCTTTCCCGGAAAGGTGTCTACGGTGAGGCGGGCAGCATTGCACAAACTGCTGCGAGCAGCGATGGCCTCGATGCTCTCTCTACGGCGTACCTCACTCTGCAAACACAGCGTGGTATGCGCGCTGACAGGAAGATCGCAAAGTGGAAACGCTGGTGTCTGCTGCCCTTGGTCGTCTCCGTCGACGAGGCACAGTGCGGCTTGAAGCTTCTGGGACTAAAGCGATCAGTTGCCCTGTTCGCGTTTCTACGCTATCCAAGCGTGACGAATAGCCGCTGTTACTTGCGGGTCATCGGCTTCAGGATCAGAATCTTTCATCAAGCACTAAATAACCGTTGCAGCAGTGGATCTGGTGCCGGCCCATTGTTAACCACGAGCTACTAAAGAAGGAGATGCAATCAGAAGGCTTCCATCATGCTGTCTTATGCCTCAGTGTCTGCGGCGCAAACCACGGATGCCCCCACTCCAACTTGCAAACCTACTGCCGGTGCTCACCATCCGACAGCAGTCTAGGCCATCCCTTGCATCCTGACAGCGGCGACTCCATCTGCTGCCATGAGCGATTCGCCTGCAGATGCGGCAGTTCCAATGCCATCTCTTCAGGCGTTTATTGAGTGCTTGAAGCTGCTTCTGCATTCTGCCACCGCCCTCCAACCGGACAACCCCCTACGAGTATTCTACTTTGTCGCAGGTGACCCAGCCAAACAGAGTGGTCGCCATGGCTAACCGCAGGGGGAACTGCCGCCGCCAGTCGAAGGTGGTGCAGTGCACTCGCTGTGGCAGCGGCGAGCTGGCCTCTCGCAGCCTCTCCTGCAGGGCGATTACGATGTACTTGCCCTGCAGGAAGTTGGGGTGCCGGCCGAGGCACTTCGACTCCCCAGCTATATCGGGTACTCCGCTGTCAAGACGTGCTCCAGGATCTCCTGCTCTGTGACCGTCTGCCTGGACGCCGGCAATACACAAACTGCCCCACGCTCTGTGGTCTACGTGCGCCGCTGCATTCGTAACGCCGAGATCCCTGGTGCTGACCTGACCAGCGGACAAATGGAGTGCTGTGCGATGACTCTGTGGCTTGGATCTAGAGACACTACAGCGGTGAGCATTTATATGCGCCCATGCCGCCCTTGACACGCTCGCTGCCTGTTACCGCTGTCTGTCCATCTGGGACAACGGCATGTGCTCTGCGAATAATTCAATGCACGTCATACAGCCTGGAGCAGCCGTAGCTGTAACACCCGTGGCAACACCTGTGGTAAATGCTACACTTCAGGCCGGCCTTGTCACCGTAAACACCGGGGAACACACTTGCGCAGGGCCACCCACAGCATAAGAACTATCATCGACGTAGCCATTACAAGAGAATGCTGTTCTTAAATTTGGGCCATGGCTCTCGAAACTTGGCGGTTCGATCACCTTCCAATACTGCTAGCGCCCTCATCCGCTCGATCCTCCAGGTCAAGGCACTGCACATCGATCCACGGGGATATCTTCCCTTAGACCCTCGCCAACAAATCCAGCGGAGACTTTCTGCGGGCAGTTCAAGACAGTACAGCAGCAGCCATCGTACGGGCGACTAAGCAGCCATTGCATCCCCTACGGGACCTGCCGCTGCTTAATATGTGGGCCGCACGAGGTCAAGCAGAGCGCCGTGCCATCGAGACCAACCGGCATAAGAGCGCTGGACTGCCTTCCGGCGGAGAGACGCTGCTAACCAATGCCAGGCCTGCCTGAGGAGTCGGCAGAGTTGGCAGAGTGTCTGCTCAGCCATCCCCGGTTGCTCGTCAGAGTTCGAAGGAGTGGCTACATCTACGCTCGCTCCTGTAAGGTCCCACGATGCAACAATTCTGTCCTTCACGGTCACCTTGAGGATCGACGAGATGGACCTGGCAAAGCGACTATAGAACTTTTTTCTGATACCGGTCTTGGCGAATCTTGTTCACCGCTGGACCGGGGCAGACTCCAGACCAGAGCCTCCTGCTCCCTGCTGAGCCATCGCCATTCCTGCACAACGGAGCAGATTGGAGCGCTGTTTGCCAAGGCGCTCCCCTCCAAAGGCCCGTCTCGCTCACCTCAGCCGCCTGCAAGGTGTTGCAGTCAGTAGCATTGGCGCACCTCGAGTGGATCTCACGAGCTCTCGACTTCTCCCGGGAACAGCGTACTGGGTTCTGTCGTCTCAGGTGCACTGATTACTACATCGCTAGCGTTGTGTCATCCCTGCAGGGTGTTACAGGTCCTGGCGAAGTGGCATCATGGTGCTCCTGGATGTGGGAAGTGCTTTTCATGGCTTGTCCTCCACGGTCATTATAGCGCTCTCTACATTAGCTTGGGGTCACAGGAGGTCTCCGGCGTTTCGTCACGCCCATTCTCACAGGGCGCTCCCTTTGCATAAGGGTGTGAAATGTTGTTAGCTCCCCACGGGCAGCTTGTTCCGGAGTGCCACATACATCCGTCCTGAGCCCCTACCTTTTCAAGTTGCCGCGTTCATCTCTCTCTTCCGCCCTCGCAGCAGACCTCGGGCATCGCGCTTCATCTCAACTACATCTCGATGGTGCAGCTCTGTGGACGCAGGGTACTACTAGAAGCCATCCAGCCATTCGGTTCTGCCTGCAGCGAACCCTGGCCGGAGTTCTTTCTGTTTTCTACATCTATAAAGTGGGCGTCCCCGTATCGTCGACGAAGAAGGAGGCACTCCTCGTCTACCTGAGCGTTGTCATACATTGTCGAGCAATCCAGCAGTACCGCTGGTCCTTGGTGGTAGCCACATACAATGGCAACTAGCCGTGACCTACTTGAGCCTGCAGTTAGAACACCTATAATAATTGAGTGCCAGTGGCTATGGTGCTCATCCCCAAAGTAGCAAAAACCGGTTGGCCGTCTCTTATTCCGCTGCAGTGCATGCACATAACAGTGGGCTATCCATTTATACGCCGCAGCGGATACGCCCAGGCTTGTTTATGTGCTCCGCTCTTGGCCCCCACACGTGCTCTCGTTGACCGCTTGCAGATACAGCACCAAAAAGGCATCCAGATAATTATTCGCTTGCCAGGGACCTCGCACATTGCTGCTATCCTAGCAGAGGCAAACACTTGACCACTGTCCCTGCTACTGCTGCAGCGCAGCCTCCATTAGGTTCGCAGTGTACCTCGTGCCCTGGTTGGCACGGTTCTGCTATCAAGGTTACGGTGCCCATCTCTCTCGCACATGGGCAGCTGTTGTGAGTTCTACGAGGACGTTGTCGGCTGTCCTCCTACGCTAGCCATCCGGCTACCTCTTCCGCACCATCCGCCATTGGGGGTTTCTCCCACGCTGAAGGGCTTCTCGAAAAGGCTGTTCCCATCCCGTATCTTGTACAAGGCGTCGGTGTTTCTGATGAAGGACCAGCGCGACTAACATCTAAACAGCCGACTCCGCCCATGCAGGCACCGCTACATGCAGCCCCCTGCGTGGTATCTGCCCTTCCGCGCTCGGGAGTCTGCCGGCTGCCTTTCGCAGCAAGCTCCACTGCTGCTGAGGTGGCTGGCCTCCATCTCGCTGCAAACCTGCTAGCACAGCAGCATCCACATTCTCCAGTTTTCATCATCTTCAACTCGAAAACGGTGCTCCTGACTCTTCATCCACCGGGAAGCGCCGGCTTTGACGCTGCCCTGCTGGCAGAAGAGCTTCGCGCCCTTCTTTCGAGTGGCTTGAAGGTATCGCTAGAGTGGCACCCCTCTCACATTGGTGTCCAGGACAATGAGGAGGCTCACACACTGGCAAAGGCAGCACACGGTGCCACTGTTCCAGTCAGCACTGATGTAACTACATTCTATTATACAAGGTACTTGTTGCAGCGGCATCTTACGGCGCTTCACACAGATAGGCGAATCGCTAACGGTCGCCCTTCCCATCCACTTCCTAATGGCGGCCTCAAAAGGCAGGAGCGGTCTGTCCTGCTGCGCTTACGGACTGGTCGCTCCTGGACGGTATCCTGGAGGTACATCAAAGGCCTGATTCCATCCCCGGCCTGCTAACAGTGGGGCGAGGACGGAACCATTGAAGACCTACTTCGTTTTTTCTCGCATTCTCCAAACAAAGGGCTTCTCTCTACGCCTCATTCCGACGTCTGTGGCTCCCTGCGGTCTCCGCATCGTTGCGGCTGCTTTCCGGCCGTCACCACGGCTCCGCTTTCAGGCACCTTCTCACGTTCCTTGTCACGTTCCTCGTCATGCTCTCTAAAGGGCCGCAGAAAATAGTGCCTCTTCCTCTTCACAACCACATTCTGTCTCTGTCATGTGTGTCGCCACGAGGGAAAAAGCGCTGAAAGAGGAAGGTGCCTGGTGGTGTAGCAGGAAATAGCCATGTTCTCTGTGACATACCAGGCATCGCACCGTCGACATCAATACATCGTCCACAACCGCGTTCGCGCCCTTTCCCATGTGTTTCGACGCCCCGGTGCTCTCTGTGCATGTTCGTGGCGTCCATACTAGAACATTCTTCGCGCAATGTACAAAAAGGGAATAGCACTCATATGCTTGCGTGTAACTGGTGTACACGAAGTCAAACGTCAATGTAACGTTCCTGTAATCCCGGTACAACAAAATCATATGGTTCAGACATATTCCCCTAGTGCAAACGCGGAGGTTTAGCCCAGTGGTCAAGGCATCCGGCTTCTGAATGTGGCATCGTAACTTCGAAACTCACCACTTCCGACGTCTGTGGTTTGGAATTTGCTTAGCACATTCCTTTCATCATATCCATTCGTGTTACGTGAGAAACGCACGAACAGGTTTTCTTTTTGGGTAGACAAAGAAATGCGTATGAATTTAAAATCGGAGCAGAGACCCTACCCTCTCCGTGAAGTAGGAGAAAAGTGTGAATGAGTCACCTAGTATTTTTCTCTGTAGCAGCCATGCTTTCAGGGCACATTGGCGGTTTCATTATTGTGCTGTATGGTCATACGTGCGCTGCCCCGTAGGTCTCGTACCATAGTAAATGCGGCGTGTGTGCAGGATTGCTTTAGGCTCCGTGTTTTGTTCGGCTGTGTTATGGCGGGTGGGACTGGAAAAAGTGGGAAGCGTGAAACCAGCGTGCATACAACGCCGTACACCACGCACTATGCCACGGACGAAGGACGATTTGGGAATCTATTTGCAGTCTTCGGTTGAGTGGTGCTAAAGTGCCGGCAAAGACTGATGCTGGTGTACTTCAGAATACGTACGACAAACGCCTTGCAAATCCTTGACAACTGGATAGTGTTCCTGCTTTCGGCAGCTGTCGATGCATTTGTGGCACGTAAGATAGCTCTGTGAATAGGCGGTAAAAAAGCGGCTGTGTGTAATTAAGGGACGAACCTTCCTTACCTGAGATATGTGTTCGTGGGACGCAGGGCAGTGATGGTTGGCGGATGCGGTGCAAGAGTGAACAAGGTTGATAGCCGAAAGTTGATGGTTGCACGAAGGCTCGGTCAACGCGCTATGCGCGCGTATACGCGACTGCTGTTCGGCAACGTGCAGACCTTACCCCAGAACATTGTTTCCATTGAAGCTTCACTTACCATGAAAACAATACACCTCAGGCTGCCGTCACAGGGTGTAAACGCCTAACGACGTTCTCCTCTGCTTGCCTCTTCGGCAGCGCGCTGCCACTGGTCCCATCTCCGTGGTGCGGGCTGCCAAAATCACGTTTAATAAAGGAAAACATTTCCTATAACACCACAACTAGCATGCGTGTTTGTTCTCATAAAGCGCAGGAGGGCTAATCATACCTTGCGATGAGCGTAAAGTCTGCTGCCACACATCACCTATGCCTTCTTGCAGCGAAATGAGAATACACATATTTATCTGCGGAGAAGCTGGCAAAAGTAGCGGCGGCGAGGGCGGGGGGGGGGAGTAGCACCACCTCACAGTCAAACATGTGGCATTGCCTATAAGTGGGCACTCAAGCAGCACTTTCGGCATGGCCCGTAACTTCTGCCTCTATCCTGTGCAGGCTGCTATCGGACTCCTGTTGGCGCTATCAACGGACACACCCACCGGCTTCGAATGCGTTTCGGCGCATCTTCCTGACGCAACCTGTGCTTACATCGACGTCGACGCGCATTTTCCTGCCGTGGTGTCATCAACAAGACTCGTCTTCCGTGCGCCAACCACATCGACCACAGCATCATCCATCACGGCACATTTAAACGGCTTCCCTGGAATCGTCACCTTCAGTGGGCACTCGAGCAGCACTTTCGGCATGGCCCGTAACTTCTGCCTCTATCCTGTGCAGGTGTGTACTAAACTTTCCTTATACGCGAGAAAAAGTGACGACCGCTTCTTAGCGCTGTTCCCGTGCCCACGGGTGTTGTGTGAGACCATTTGTGAATGCTTGACTTCGTCGTTTACCTTATAGTTGATCTGTTCAGGGGATGTTGAGACAAACCCTGGGCCTAATACTAGGACGGACGCACTTTTTGATATTGAAACACTGCCTGACGACCCTGCAGAACAAATGAAGATAATGTTTCGCTTTATCAAAGATATACACACTCGCGCACTCCAGTCCTCAAAAGCTTTAGCCGAACAAGCCGCCGATATTAAAACTATAAAGAATGGCCAAAAAAACATGGAAGCAAAATTCACTGTATTGAGCAAACGGATGGACGGTATGGAAGAAAACTGCAATAATTTCTAGGCACAGGGTGTAGTACTGTCTACTATGAAGAACACTGCCGGAGCCCTAAAAGAAGAAAACGCAATTCTACGGGCTCGCGCCAATGACCTTGAAGACAGATCTCGGCGAAATAACCTTATCATTCGCAACATTCCAGACGCTAAAGAAACTTGGGAACAAACCGAGAACAAGGTTATGTCTGCTTTGAAAACCGTACTTCCATCTTTTTCATCCGACTCATTCGAACGCGCCCATCGCTTAGGCGTTTTTTTACCGGGAAAATGCCGACCTGTAATTGTGAACTTCTCGAGTTTCAAAATAAAAGAAAATATTCTTTCACTACGTAATCAGCTTAAAACAAGCAATATCACTCTTAGTGAAGATTACTCCCCAGCAACCCGTCTCGCTCGGGGAAATCTTATCGAGTTGGGAAAAAGTCAGCCCGGCGCACCTGCGTTTAAACTCAGATACGACAAACTACTTATGAATGACAGGTGCTACGTTTTTGACGCCGAAACGAAATGCGTGACAGAAAAACCGTCGCACGGCCAACACGCAAAGAACATACTTCCTGCAGGCAATTTAACCTAGCGGAGCGAGAGGGCAAGTGGACAGTCTTCACAACACCATGTGTCCATCTTTTTTAGTAACATTAGAAGTGTACTGAACAAATATTTTTCATTGTCCTCAGCAATTGACACTTGTTCTCCACACATTGTTGCCTTAACAGAAACGTGGCTTTCGAACAACATTAATGATTCTGAAATCTTCAAGGATGCCCATTGCTTCGCTATCTATAGGGAGGATCTTACTGTGAGTCGTGGAGGCGGCGTCCTACTTGCCATTTCTAACGACATTCCTTATTCACGAATTTCTGTCGCTACTGACCTCGAAATCGTCTGGGCTTCATTTACCATTCATCACCAGAAGGCAATTATAGGCGTATGCTACCGATCTCCTTCTTCATCGTCCACATTCCTTAGTGAATTGCATGATGTAATTAATAACGTATCATCACGCTTTCCATCATCGCCGCTTTACTTGTTAGGCGACTTTAACTTTCCGAACATTAAATGGAACTCTGAGCCTCCTTCATTACTCCCATTTTTGTCTCAGGCGAAGGAATTTTTAGATTTGTGTTCCACTTTTTCCTTTTCGCAAGTGGTCACTGAACCAACTCGGAATACTGCTACTATATCAAACACTCTCGACCTCGTACTTACTACTGAACCCAAACTAACTTCCAACATTACCTTCCTTCCGCCTTTAAGCGACCATTCTGCAATGCACTTTACTATTAGTGCCAAACATCCGAAAAATATCAAGAAAAGGAAAACGATACTAGATTATAGTAGAACAAACTTCTGGGCCATCAATAACGAGTTACATACGTTTCTTGACACATTCCTAATTAACTGTGATGACCGTTCTGTACTAACTAATTGGGACCTGTTTGCTCACAATGTAAATGAACTAATGAACATATAGGCTCCGAGCCGTATCTTACCTTCTAACCTACAAGCCCCCTGGTATAACACTCGCACTAAACGACTTTCTAACCGTAAGAAGCGTATCTACCGCTCAGCTAAGTTGTCCTCAAGTGCTTCTCGTTGGACGGCATACAAGGCGGCTTCTAACGAAAACATTCAAGCTTTAAAACTCGCTAAACGTACTTTTCTTGCTGTTACTCCTCCATCTATTCTTAAAACTAGCATTAAAAAATGTGGAAAATAATTAAACCTGTTTCTGATAACTTAATTTTATTAAACGACTCTACTGGGCAGCCTGTTCCTAAAAACGGTGCTGCAACTCACCTTAACGAAGCCTTTCTGAAAACTTTTTCCGGAGCTCTAAATAAACAACTTCCCGAGTTACGTAACTATAATTATCCAGTCATGTTTCCAGTAATAGTTCACACATCTGGTGTTGCTAAACTTATTGACAAGCTCGACTACAATTCTTCGCCTGGCTTTGACTCAATTAACACTAAGTTCCTAAAAAGCACTTCCGCATACAGTTCTGTAATACTAACAAAAATGATTCAACAGTCACTCAACACCAGGACTTTATCTTATCAGTGGAAGGTCGGGAAGGTGGTTCCACTCCATAAATCTGGTAACAAAAACATAGCAACAAACTATCGCCCCATCTCACTTACCAGCACGTGCTGCAAACTTCTAGAACACATTGTATTCACAAACCTCGTGGAATTTCTTGAGGATAACACATTTTTTTCACCTGCACAGCATCGATTTAGGAAATCATACTCATGCGAGACTCAACTCGTATCCTTCACTCATCAGTTGCATCGAATTCTTGATCGTTCATCACGCGCCGACTGCATATTTCTAGACTTCTCAAAAGCATTCGATAAAGTCTGTCACAAACTTCTAGTCCACAAACTGACCCGTTTGAATATTGATGCTAATCTCTTAAAATGGATCGAATGTTTTCTGGTTCATCGCTCACAATACGTTACTGCTAATGGCTGCAATTCACCGGTGGGCTCTGTTGCTTCCGGAGTGCCCCAAGGATCGGTTCTCGGTCCTTCGTTGTTCTTAATATATATTAACGAACTTCCTTCACAAGTAACTTCTAACATTCATCTCTTCGCGGATGATTGTGTTATCTTTAGAGAAATAACTACGGATTGTGATACTAACCGTCTTCAATCGGACTTTGATATAATATCTAACTGCTGCAGTTTATGGCTAAAGGATTTAAATGTTAACAAGTGTAAAGCTATGCAAGTATCTAGAACACCTAACGTATCTGGAGTGTACTATTTAAATTGTCTTCCTTTAGAACAGGTAACTTCGTATAAGTACTTAGGAATACATATTACATACGACCTTACCTGGGCAACTCACATTACTAATATAGTGAACAATGCTAACCGCGCTCTTGGTTACTTAAGGCGTAACTTTTTTAGGGCTCCTCACTTCTTGAAATTATATTGCTTTATAAAACACTAACACGCCCGAAATTAGAATACGCTGCATCTGTCTGGGACTCTAGTAATCTAAACTTAATTAACTCATTAGAATTATTTCAGAATAACGCTGGTCGTTTCATTCTTTCGAATTATAATAGAACTGCCAGTGTAACAGCCATGAAAACTAGCCTTTCCCTTCCATCTCTTGCAGCTCGACGTAAAGTCTTCCGTTTATCATTATTTCACAAAATGTTTCACCACACAAAACTACGTGATGTATTCATCCACACTCCACACTATGTATCTCATCGCATCGATCATTCTTACAAGGTTCACGTCCCTTCTTGCAGCACAAAGACATTTTCCCAGTCATTCGTACCTCGGACATCACTAGAGTGGAACCACCTTCCCGCAAACATTGTGTCCATCAATGATAATCCTTTGTTTCGCGATGCCTTAACCAACGTTACTTGCTAAAATGCTGTTTAATCTGCTTGTATATCTTGCCCTTTTTTGTAACACATTTTGTAATTGCTCATTGTATGGTATGGTATGAAGAACTTTATTGAGGTCCTGAGGGATCAGTCTGGGACTGATGCGGGCCGCTCCCACGTCGGTACAGAGAGGCCGAGCCCCTCTGCTATCACACGGGCCCTCTGGACAGCCCTGAGCTGGTCCGCCAGCACTTCACTGTGCAGCATTCGCTGCCACCACTGTTCACTTCGAGAACCATCACCGGCCAACGCCAAGCAGCGCCACAGCATGTGTTGTAAATCGAGCAAACCCCCACACTTACTACAATAGACTGAAACCCCGCAGTCCGGATTAATTTTATTCATGATGACAGGGTTAGGGTACGTCCGTGTCTGCAGAAGCCTTAATGTAACCGCCTGCGGCCTATTTAATTTAGGATGTGGCAACGGGAATGCCCTGCGCCCTAAGTAATAGTGCTTGGTGATTTCGTTGTAGGTTAACAGTTGGTCCCTGTACTCAGGAGCGGGAGATCCAGCCCCTTCAGGGAGTACACGGCACACTAATCCTCGTGCCTCCCTGTGCGCCACCTCGTTGAGGTTACGCGGGGCTCCCTCCACTGTCCCCATGTGCGCCGGGAACCAAGTAACGGTATGCGAAGTGATATCCCTACCGTGCAGCAGTCTGTTAGCCGGTTCCGCAACAAGTCCTCTCGAGAAGGCTGTAATCGCAGATCGCGAGTCGCTAAACACCAAAACTCTTCTAGAATCAATTAGTGCTAGAGCAATAGCCACCTGTTCAGCAACCCCCGGATCTTTGGTATAAATGGAAGCAGCATTTCTAACTCTGCCTTTGCCATCTACTACCACCACCGAATAAGCATTTTTACCATTAATCCATGCGGCGTCAACAAACGCAGACTCCTCCTCCTGATCCTTTGCCTCTCGTAACAAAGCCCTAGCTCTCGCGACCCGCCTCCCTACATTGTGCACGGGGTGCACATTCCGCGGAAATGGACGAACCATGATATTTGCCCTAAGGTTCACGTTCAACTCGTGTAGGGGCGCCCTATCATGCGACACAGCCACCGATTCTTCAATTGACTCTAATATATACCTACCCGGTGGTGTACCTAGCAACCGCTCCCTCTGTGCGGAGCGTTGAGCCTCAGCAATTTCATCTAAAGTATTATGCAAACCCAGTCGTAACAACATATCGTTTGACGTAGTCATAGGCAGACCAAGCGCAGCCTTGATGGCTTTTCTGATTAATGCATCCAATTTATTTTTCTCCCCCTATTCCAATTTAGCATAGCTGACACATACGAGAAATGACACATAATAAATGCGTGAACTAAGCGCATTGCACCTTCTTCTCCTAAACCCCTATGCCTATTAGAGATCCTTCTTATAAGTCTTATGGCCTCCTCCGTTTTCTTGGTGATACGCTGAATGGTTCTAATGTTCGATCCGTTCGCTTCAAGTACAAAACCCAGGACCCTGATTGCTTCAACTTTGGGTATCACCGACCCTTCCCTAGTATGAATTCTAATGCAAGGCTCAACGTCCGGTACCCAACCCCTCGGCCTACGACCTAGCTTCTTAGATTTGAAGATCAACAACTCCGACTTTTTAGAGGAGCACTTGAGCCCCATGAGACCCAGATACTCCTCCGTAAGCGTTACCACCTGCTGCAGCCTAGCCTCAAGCTCTCCATCACTACCACCGACACTCCATATAGTAATGTCATCCGCGTAGATAGAATAGCCAATATCCTGGACAGTGTCCAGTCTACTAGCCAACTTCGACATCGCCAGATTGAATAACATAGGCGAGAGTACGGATCCCTGCGGAGTACCACAGCAACCCAATTTAACGACTTCCGATTTTATCTCCCCAAACCTGAAACATGTCTTTCTATCCGTAAGGAAAGCCTTGACAAAATTGAAAAGCCGCTGCCCCAAATTCTAGTCCGATAGCACCTGTATAATGAAAGAATGTCGGATTTTATCGAAAGCTTTTTCCACATCAAGTCCAGTTAGTGCCTTAGTATCCTTTGTTCGCCGGTCAAGGATCTGATGCTTAATCCTGATCATAGCATCCTGAGTCGAGAGGCCGGGCCGAAATCCTATCATCGAGTGCGGAAAGACCCCATTGCCCTCAACATAACGCGTTAGCCTATTTAAAATGGCATGCTCAGCGACTTTTCCCAAACACGACGTCAGGGAAATGGGTCTGAGATTTTCATGCCCTATGGCCTTCCCCGGTTTGGGTATCAGAACAGTAGTTGCCAGTTTCCACTCTTCCGGGAAAGAGCCTTCCTTCCATAGGCAATTGATCTGCCGCGTAAGGAACTCAAGTGACCCATCGTCTAAATTCCGCAGCATTTTATTCGTAATGCCATCCGGCCCTGATGCCGATCGACCATTAAGATTCTGCAGCGCCATCCTTATATCACTTTCAGTAAATTCCGTGTCCATAGCTGCATTTTCGTCTCCACTATATTCCAAAACCACATCAGGTGTATCGTGCCAGGTCTCCAACGGATGGTATCTCTGAGCCAAATCCTTTAGCAACTCCTGCTCCGTGGAGTCCCGACACGCCTGATGGACCAGCTTACCTATCACAGTCCTCTGATTAGACTTAGTGCTTGTCTCATCTAGTAAATGTCTGAGCAAACTCCAGGCGCCTCCCCTCTTAATGCGACCATCAATAGAATTGCACACTTCATCCCATTGCTGCTTGCACAGTACCCGACAATGGTCTTCAATTTCCTGATTAACCACTGATATACGCTATCTAAGCCTTCTATTTAATCTCTGACCCTTCCATCTCGCTAACATCGACTGCTTTGCTTCCAACAAATGTGCCAGGCGACTATCCATGTGTTCCGTGTCAATATCGGTCTTAGCCTCTTTAGTGGACGCCTCAACGTCACTTTTAAGCTGACTAGTCCACTGTTCCAAGGTCAACTCATTTCCCTCATCATCGATTCTCTGCGCTCTTCTTTTCCTAAATGCATCCCAGTCAACCATCCTGAATGTGCGCTCCTTTTTATTAGCCACCACCAAAGTAATCATAAGTATGTAATGATCGCTACCAAAATCTATATTAGAATTGGACCAGGACGAATCCACCACCCCCCGAACAAAAGTGAGATCAGGTGTCGAATCTCTACATGTCGACGTGCCACATCTGGTGGGATACGAGGGGTCTGTAATCAGAGTTAAATTCAAGTCTAGTACCTGCTGCCATAGTCTCTCCCCCTTAATAGTGCTTTAAGTATACTTCCACACATGATATGGTGCATTGAAGTCCCCTCCAATGAGCAACGGTGCATCCTTAGCCAGATTGGTTGCCTTGGTCAAGAGAGATTTGAAACTCTGCTTCGTGTCCCGGGGGCTACTGTACAGGTTTAGCAGGTAAACGCTCCTCTGACATGACCTTTGCCGACCTAAGATTACTTCCACCATAATAATATATTCAATCTTGCAATCTGCCATGTGAAGATCATGTCTAATATACGCCAACCTCCTATTAATGAGAGTAGCGAGTCCTCTGCCCTGTTCATTATCCTTAACTTCCGTTTTGAAATTCGTTAAGGTCACGTTAGACGTCAGTGTTTCCTGTAACATGATAACTTGAGGCTTGACACCATGCGTTCTAACAAACTGCTGCAGAGACGCCTTCTTATGATTAAACCCCCTACAATTCCACTGCCAAATACTAAATGAACTATTTAATAGAGCCATCTTGACCACGGAAATTTGGTGAACTAGTTTTGAGCTCAAGTCCACTCGGCGACTTACCCTGCTGGGCTAGCGGCCGAGTGCACTCCCGCTCCATAACAGGGACCACTGTCTCGTTTAGATATATTTCAATTTTGCCTAATCTCTGATCCGTGATACTTTCCTGTTCTTCTATCCGCTCCAGTCTACTAATGATCTGATTTACACTTTCTTGCAATGTCGCCATCATTGCTTTAAGCTCGGAACCGACTTTGCCCTGAATCCGCACGGTCGAGGATAAGGCCCTCTTTTTCGGAGCAGGCGTCTCTTCGTCCGCCATGTTCTGTTCCGCGACCTCCACAGACCTGGGTACCTCAACCGAGTCATCATGTTTCCTAGTCTGTCTTAAGCTATCGCTGTTACCGGAAGGTAAGCCGTTCCTAAGTTCAGCTATCTCTTTGATAAGCCCGTCAATGGCTGCTTTTAAACTACGATTCTCTCTCTCCAATTGCGCAATCCTATCCCTGTCCTTATTACCATCCACATGCTCCTGGCGCTGCTCGCGCGCTCGGCCGGCGCTGATGCCACCCTTGACCTTGTCAGCCCAGGTGGTCTGTCTCCCAGCTGCGCCGCCGCCGCCACCAGCTGCAGGAAAGCGCACCCGCGCCTCCATAGAAACGGATCGGCTCCTGGTCGTACGAGTCCCAGAAGATGGCCGCTGCCTCGACCTGGAGCGGCTCCTAGAGCACGAGCATCCCTTAGAGCGTTGGCGTGCGCTCACCAGCTGCACCATCTCGGCTGCCTCCTGTTCCGCCGTTAGCTCCGCCCTGGCTCTCTCCTGTCGTCGAACACGCACGACGTAGGGAAGCTGGTATCGTTGTCTACATTGTTTATCCGCGGTCAGGTGTCGTCCGCCACAAAGCTTGCAACAAGGCACACAGTTGTGATCCTCTTCAGGGTTCCGAGCCCCGCATCCTCGGCATTCAAAACAATCGGGCGCTGGGCAGACATCCGCCCGATGTCCAAGCTTGCCACACACATAGCATACATCCAACTGCTTTCGATACAGGAAGCACTGTACCAGAGTTGGCCCATATCTGACGAAATTGGGCACCTTTAACCCGTCGAAAAGAATGATGACGGATCCTGTGTTTTTGATTCGTTTGACCGCCATAGCCAGCGGATTGCGATCGTTAACAATGTTCCGCTCAAGTGTCGCGGGGCCATCCATAATGTCTACACTGCGAATGACCCCCTTACACGTAGTGTGTGGGGCCGTCTCGTACGCACTGACTTCAAAATCCTTGTCAGCCACTCTGATTGACTTGAGTCTCACATATCGTTCAGCGTTGCTCCTTTCTGGCGTACTAGCCACCAAGATATTTTGCATAAAGTTCGGGCAAATAACATCTTCCCGAACCTGTTCAATACCGAGGCCTGCCGCCTCTACGATTGCCTTGCCCACCGCTGTAGAGCTAACTTTCTCCAAATTCAGTCCACCCCGTGGGCGACTGACTATTTTGATGTGTTCTTGTGGCCTCGGTGGCATGCGCGACGCCTTCACAATGCGATTCTTGAGTGCCGAGCCTCCGCGCCGTTCACCTGCGCCCCGTCGTTCAGGCATCTCACTTGGCGAACCGCCATCACCCAATCCATGCCTCGACGTAGCTCTAGATTTTCGGTTGGACACTGTCCGCCATCCCAGGTCTTCAGTAAAGTCCTCCGCCGGGAGCATGTCCCCTTCAACGTGCATTGCTGCCATGCCGCGCTAGGTCTACCAGACGCTAGCTCTCGGCCAGCGTGGCATGAGCACAAAAGTTCCAATAAAGTCCAAAAAAGGGGTGGCCCACCTCAAAATCAGGTATCCGCTGAATCTTCTCTTCTTCGCGGATCCGATGATATCAAATTTACACCACTAGGTGACCAAAAAAGGCTCGGAAGCTTCGAAAAAGACGGACTCATAAAAGCCCACAAGCCGCCTTCGAACTTCGTCGTCGTCCTCCCATTGCTCATTGTAGTCCTACTGAATTATTTGTAAAATTGTACTTTTATGTTGTATATTTTTCTTTTGCAAATTTACTGTTTTAATTCCCTTGTAACCCACTCCCCTCTCTAAAGCCTTCACCGGCCTTGAGGGTATAATAAATGAATGAAATGAAACTCCTTTCAATGCTAGAGCACGGTACTACGACCGCATGACTTAGGCAATGGCATGGTGATAGGCTCTGTTGGTCGGGTCACTACGGCGCACACATCCACGTAGCCCGGCGTGGTTGTACGCCGGAAGCGAGAAATGTAAACCAGTGAGCAGAACTGCGCCGACAAGAAGGCGGAGTAGCGCCAGCTTCAGGCGTCACCGAGTTTCACAAACAATGATATCAGGGTCTCTCCGCATTTTTTCCTTCCTCTATGGTAATGCCGGAAGTTCGCTTTAGTCCGCCATTTTGTCGGGGAGTTTCTCCCCTCATATTTGCATTTTTCGCCTTCGCCGTAGATCTGCTTCAGGCTACCCGGACATGCGCGCCACCTGGTGATTCCATCAACGAGTCCAATCACGATGTACCATCGGCAGAGCATGGTGACCTAGCGTTGGAAGAAGTTGACAGCGAACTTCGCAAATAAGACCATGTGGCCGGTCCCTGCTACTATTGACGAATTTTGTGAAAATATATCTGCGCACTCTCCCTGCGCTAGGAGAATACGCAGACGATGACCGACAGCACACTTTACGCACGTACATCATAATCCATCGACCTAAGGCTAGCCCATCATTAGTTCAGGTTAACAAGCACGCGTGTGAGTCGTGCCTTGAGGCATTGTTTCGGACTCTTGAACAAGTCCCAGGTGGCCGCACAACGCAGCGATATAACGAGCTACAGCGCTCGCCGACGAGAGAACGCGTTTAGATGCATAACTGCGTCTTGAGGCGCATTCTTGTCACGGTAAGTGAAGCTTCACGAAACAAAAATGACGCAGTTTTGTCCAAAAGGCGAAGCATCGATTGCGATAGCAAATTAGTAGACAGCTGTAGGAAATTAGGATACCCGTCCTCCTAAACTTTTGGAAACATTATCTCACTAACTGAATTAACAAGCATGGTGTCAACGCGCACAAGCAAACATGAACAGAGACCATTGGATGAGCGCGGACACTCCTTGTCAAAACGCTGTTCCGAGCAAGCGCGGCTGCAGCAGCGAGCGAAGTGACCTTCGTGCAGTTCATCGCTTCAACGCAAGAGCGGCGAGAACGCAGCGTGCACAAAGGTGTGAGCCGTCTGCAGATCACCTCCATGATACGACGCGCGCGACCACCCGAGAAGAACGACTGTATTGACATATAAATCTTAGTGGTGCCGTTCAGTGTACGCACTTGTTGGCCGAACGAAAGCCGCACTGTCTCCCCGCTTTCCACCACATAACGCGCGAGAGGCTGAGCCGCGATCGTAAGTTCTCCTTGCGCCCGATCGCAAAATGCGCAGTACTGTCGGACCGCCACGCCCCCGCCCCCCTCCTTCCCATCTCCCCACAGCCGTTCGCGGGACAGAAGACAGTGCGTTTGCGATCCGCTTTCTTCCTTTGCGCGTGCCAGATTTAGCCGAGATCATCGACTTCCCTCGCGTGGTTTGACTCCCACATAAAGCCATGACGTCGTCCTCACGTCTTCTACGCCGAGGTAGTGAACCAGTTGTGTAGTAGCTTGGGCCGTAATGCCGTGATGCCATCGTGGTCATTGCATGGTCATCACTCGAGCTTTGTCGTCCAACTATCGTCATTGAGTCGTCGTTACGCTGTCCTGGCCATACAGTCTTCATAATTATGCCATCATACAATCGCCATCATCCCATTGTACTTTTATGATGTCATGTCATCGTCGTCACTACCTCGTCATGGTGCCGCCGTGGTGGCTTCATCGTTGTCATAACTTCGTCATCCCACCGGTGAGATGCCGTGATTGTCATGGTGCCTTGGTCACTCCACCGGCGCCATTCCTTCACCGTCATTCTACCATAATCTTGTTATTTACTGTCAATTGTAATTTTGCCGCTATTGCAAAACCATCGTCGTCATTGCGACATCATCAGGCAGTCGCTATCATGCATGGTCGCCGTGGTCGTGTCCTTGTGGTCACTCCAACTTCGTCATTTGGTTGTCCACATACCGTCGTCCTCATGGCATTTTCTTCATTCACCCATCGTCATTTCCCTGTACTCGGGCCATCGTTGTAACGCTGTGGATGTTATGCCACGGTCCCCTCATTGCCGCTATGCTGCCGTCGTCCATCGTCTTTCCATCGACGCTATACCATCTGCGTACATCTCGTGCAGTCATCGTCATTATGTCAAGCCCTTGGGCGACCATGGCCTTTGGCAAGCAGGTGCCAAGTGAGTGTTCCACAGTGTATACTGCTTATAGTAGGGGAAGCAGCGGAAGTTTCGGGAGGAGCCCAACACTTTTTCAATAAATGTGACTTCAGCAATACGGTGGGTTGCTACTTTGATTCAATGCTAATGGCCTTACCGTTGACAGTCACTCTCAGATGGGTTCTGCAAATATTTTTTTACGGCTTGTGTTCATAGGTTATATTGGTTAGGTCAGTATGAACCGTTCATAACGGACACCTGTAAAATGGGGCCGAATTCCTTTTTATATTGTAACACCATGAGCATATTGTATTGCAGTTTGTGCCCTAGTTTGGTTCTCGCCTAACGTTACTGATATAAATTTGCTACACCGACATTTATCTATGAAATATTCATGATATATCAGTAGACAGTTGCGAAAACCGAATTTTCTTCCTTCTATACTCTACCTTTACTTGGTGCCATGCATATTAGTCAACGATGTGGAAACTGCGCAAGAAGTTCGGTCAAGAAAAGTTATCACTGCGCCAACAGCGTTCGCTCGAGCGAGCATACATGCCAGGCTCCTCGGCACGGGTTGCTAATAAAAAAAAAACCGCAAAGAATAACAAAAATAAAAATGATTCATAAGAACGCACTAGCAGCCGTATAACAAAGTGTGTTTGTTTGTAAGTGGTAACACTTCCTTCATTCAACACTGAGCGCGTATAAATAATAGCTGCGCGCAACTGAGATAAAACAGACATCGAACTATGTCCAAGTGCGAACGAAGACACTGCAAGCAGTCCTCAGCCTCCACAGCGTTGGCTGCTATGTATGGGACGGTGTATAAATCTCGTCGTTTACACCAATGTACTGTCACGTAGTAGTGGGGGCGAAAAAACCAGGAAAACAATGAATGACGAAACTAGCAATTCATTGGGCGAACCTGTGCTCTAAAAAGCAGGCTACACTAAAAGTACAATGATACCGGAGCACACAAACTGCGATCGTTGAAAATCTGATCAGCGGGTCGAGCACGTCGGCTTTTATGCAGTGTCATCCAATGTTCTAGAATAATCGCTGGTGCCCGCGTGTCTTCCAGAAACTAATACAAATTTCTCGTCGCGCATGCATACAATCAGATCCCAAATAGATGGGTGACAACTGACAGCGGATAGAACCATCGATAACATTCGAGAAACTTCTTATACATGCGGCTGCGTTCAGCGCTGAGCGATAACAGTTGTTAGGCGGGGAAACGTGATCACTCAATAAACAAGCACGCATGTTAACACCTCCTTCTTGAGAAGCATCGTCCCGTTGATAGAAACATGAAAGCAAAAGCAAAGTCATGCATAATAAAGAAAAAATAACAAAATAGCAAAAAATAACCATGTCCCTAAGTTTAAAAAAATTAAATTATGGGGTTTAACGTGCCAAAACCACTTTCTGATTATGAGGCACACCGTAGCGGAGGACTCCGGAAATTTCGACCACCTGGGGTTCTTTAACGTGCACCTAAATCTAACCGCACGGGTGTTTTCGCATTTGGTCCCCATCGAAATGCGGCCGCCATGGCGGGGATTGAATAACGCGAACTCGTGCTCAGCAACCCAACACCATAGCCACTGAGCAACCATGGCGGGCGGTGACACTAAGTTCCTCAGCGGGCGTAGAAAGGCTTAAGGCGAACCACGGGGGTGACTTCAGGTTGTGCGCGGCGCCGCTGTGATGGCGATATGCCGTCTTGGTCAACTTCGTAGTCCAGTCCACCAATGCGTCGGCAGACCTTGAAGGGTCCGGTAACGCGATGTAACAGTTTCTCGCTAAGTCCTTGTCGGCATATCGTAGTCCAGACCCAAATATGGTCACCGCGCTGGCATTTCTCGTAGCATCGCCGAAGATGGTAGTGCCGGCTGTCGGTCCCCTGCCAGTTCTTGATGCGCATGCTGGCGAACTGTCGTGCTTCTTCGGCAGGCTGTAGATAGGCGCTGACGTTGACATTCTTTTCGTGCGTGACGTGAAGCAGATTGGAGTCAGGAGTCGTCATTGGGCTTTTCCGTAAAGCAGCTTGAACGGCGTGATCTGCATTGTTTCTTGCACCACGTTTTTGTAATGGAAGGTGGCCTATGGCTTGACGGCATCTCACGTGTTGTGTTCGACGTCGACGTACATAGCAAGCATATATCACTCTAAGAAAAGTTTTCACCCTTTGAGTCATATCTTGCCACAAAATACACGTCATCTATATTGTCCGCATTTCTTTTCTTTAAAGCTGCGAGCACGGTACTTCCCAGCAAGGACCAGCATGCTCGTTATCAGCATGTCATAGCAATGCCAACAGGAAAGTAGTGGACGCGGCGTTTTCAAGAAAGGAAATCCAAGTAAGGCAGATGACGATTATCGTTCTGTTGCAGATATACACCCGAAAGGATGTAAACTTTCTTTAGTGTGTATATCAGCTGCTTTGGGATAACTGTCCTCTGCAGGTGGTTTGTCTGCCTGTATAGGCAAATGGTTTGGGTGAGCTCTGCAGTGGAGGCCGTTCCTACGTCGGTTATGAGGACTTCTAGGGCAGCATGTCGTAGGAGGAGGCTCTGGACGACTTTGATGGCAGCGGTTTCGTTATCACGTAGTGGGTAACGTAGTCGGTATCCACGACAATTCACTTGCTTCCAGATGACGTTGGAAAGGGCCCCAACAAATCCATGTCGATCTGCTGAAATGGTCATCAAGGAGGCTCGATCGGCTGTAGCAATCCTGCCAGCCTGGTCTGTTGTGTCTTGCGCCTCTGGAAGTCTCTACATGACGTGACGGGTGACGGTGGTGGTCAGGCATGTCCAATAGTACTTCTCTTGGAGTCCTGCGAGCGTACGGGAAAACCGAAAGTTCTAGGCTGTCGTATCATCGCGCAGGGCGTGCAGGACTTCTAACCGGAGTGCTTCAAGCACAATGAAAAGGTAGGTTGTGCCTGCTGACGAAAAGTACTTCACCAGTACCTCGGTTCTTAAGAACAACGGAGACAATCCTCGCGCAAATAGTCTCGGGACAAAGGCGATCTTCTCTTGCAAGTACTCAGCAAGTTTTCTGAGCACGAGTCCGGTTGCTGCTGCTTGTAAAATTCGTCTGCCTTATTGTAGCGAGAAACGCGTCCTCAACTTGGTCACCATAGGACGTCGGGTCCACGGGAGCACGAGGCAGGCAGTCGGCATCAGAGTACCTTAATCCGGATTTGTAGCTTTCAAAAAAAGGCAGCACCAGCAGAAACAGCACACTGATGAAGAAAAAGAATGACAGGACAAAGTGCCTTGTGCAGTTATTGTGCTTGCTTCATTAGTGTACTGTCTCTGTTGGTGCTTCATCTTTTGAAAACTATGAACGAACTAGCCTCACAACGTGTTATACTGCAGACTTCTAGATTAGAGTTATTTCATATTGTTGCAGTCTCAGGTTTCACTGTACCAGGCTTCCTGAAGGGTCTTTTAAACTAGCTAGCCAACACAACGCGTGATGGTCTTTGATGAATTTAAAAGGCCTGCCATATAGGGGAGGGTGGTATTTCGCTGTAGCACGGTTGATAGTGAGGCATTCCTTCCCAGTCATAGAATAATTGCGTTCCGCTTTTGACATCGACCTGCCACTGTAAAATTTATCCCGTTGAAGTCCATCTTTTCTCTGAACTAGGAAGGTACCGAGGCCTAGGCTACTGGCGTCAGTGCGGATTTCTCTTTCGACCTCCTCGTCGAAGTGGGCCAGTACCGGTGGTGGCTGCATGCGTCGTTTGAGTTCTTGAAATAAGTTGGCCCCTGGCGTTTCCCACTTGAACTCGACATAACGTTTAGTTAGATCGGCCAGTGGCTCAGCGATGTGGGAAAAGTCCTTGAGAAAGCGCCTGTACAAGGTACACATGCCTAGGAATCTACGCACCACCTTGTTATCGATCGGCTGCTGGAGCTATGTGATGGCAGCTGTCTTCTGCGAGTCGGGGCGGTCTCTAGATTTGCCGATGACGTGGCCCAGGAACAGAAGCTCATCGTAAGCGAAGCGGCACTTTCCGGCTTCGCAGTGTTACTTGATGACTTGATGGCCTCTTGTACTGTCGCAAGCTCACATGATCTTTGAAATTAAACGCTATGACTACAACGTTCTCCAAGTAGACACGAGTCTGACACTTCAATCGTTCCAAGATTGTGCGAATCGCGTGCTGGAACGTTGCAGACACCGAGTGAGTTCCGAATTGCATCACCTTGAAATTGAAGACGCCATCTGGCGTGAGAACGCAGTATTCTCCGGATATATTTGGTCGACTTCAATTCTTCAAAGACCACTCTTGAGATCCATCGATGAAAAGTACTTTGCATCGCACATTCGGTGTAAGGCGTCGTCTATCCGCGGGAGGGGGTATACGTCCTCATTCCTTATTTTATGAAAGTTGTGATATTCGAAGCAAAAACACGGAGTTCCATCCCTCTTCACTAAGACCACAGCTTTTTGACGGCTGAGTAATATGGTCGAGCATCATTTCGTCAACTTGTTGTCCTATAGTTTCTATCTCGTTTACACTTGATAAGGGCTCTGGCAGAGTAGTCGAGTCAATTTTTTATTTATTATTCGATGATTTGTAACTTGTCATTGCGGAATTTTCGATGACTCTGAAAAACAGTGTGTATTGTCGAAGGAGGCTTTCGAGCGGTTGGTGCTTATTCATGGGGAAGTTTGGATTGATGCCTTAAACCAGTTCGGAAACTATGGCCGTCGCGATAGATTCGGCAGAATCTGACAGGGCAACCGTATCGCTGGTTTTCTAAATTTCCTCGAGGCATGCGATCGTCGTGTCCTTGACGTGCTTGAAGTCCTGGTTGCAGCTAGCATCACGGTCCCTTTTCCTCCGCGCAGTCGTGCAATCTCTATTGCGACGAGAATTCTTCGATCTAGCACTATACGTTCGTCGCCCTCTTTGACGCCTTCTGCGTCTGCAGGTATTTCGCTAAAGCGGTATGAGACGGGATGCGGACTTGGTGTTCAAACACACTCAAGGCACACTGACTCTAAGGCCTCTTTGTTGGTATCACTTGATCTGCGGACCGCGTTATCGACTTTGACCAAAACTCGACGATTGCGCAGTGTGGGTTCAGGAAATCCATGTCCGAAATGAAGTGTCGTGAGCACTGTTGGAGGGCAACGAACTTTACAGGGTAGGTCCGCCCATGAACTACAATTCTTGCAGTGATGATTTCCGTTGGCGTTATGAGGTGTCCACCAGCCATCCTAAGTTGAGGGCCATCCCATGCTGTTTTGAATTTCTTCTACTTCGCGATGAATTGTCCACTGATGATGGAGTAGTGGACACCTGTGTTCACTAAGGCGTTGACTGGCTGGCCTTCGAGAAGCACGTCGAGGTCATTGGTTTTTTCTCTTGCATTGCAATCATGCCTTGGCATCGGATCAGGGCTACGTCATGTTGAACTGTGTCTGGAACATCGCGTCGTCAGGTCATTTTCCGGCGTATCCTTTTCTTCTAGGCTTCGTCGGGGAGACAGCATCACGTTCACACATCGTCGAGATAGTCTTCTCGGCGTCTTCGTCGGCGGCGGAGGATCTTCGTCAGTTCGAAGTACAGCAGCTGTACCTCCATCGGTTGCTGCTTTTAGTTTTCCGTATATGGGGTCGCAGACCAGCCCCGGGCTGGGCCAGTGTAAGGTTGGCGTTGTAGGGTCAAGTAGGGGCCTTGTGACGGCTACACTGAGTGGCGGCGAGGTAGTCGGCGATGTCACGAGGTCGCTTCGCAAGCATTGACGGCTAACCCTCGCAGTTCCAAGTAGCGGTTTGGGCATCGGCGGTAGACATGGTCATCTTCTTCGCAATGGTAGCAGAGTGGGCTGTGGTCGGGGGTGCGCCGAATGTCTGTCTACCTCGGTGCGTATAGCTTGCCGACGGGTCGGGGGGAGAGGGGGGTGGGGTGGCGCTTGGCTACGGTATTGCTGCATCACAGGGCCCTGGTATGGACGTGAAGTTGGAACCTGGTGGCGCGTGACGGCGACGCAGGTCATTGCTTTCGGCTGACGATATTGCGATTCCGGCTGCGCTTTGGGAACTCCCAACGACCACTGGATTTCACCCCAAATTACGTCAGCAGTCCCATTAACTTGGGACTGCGATGCTGGGAACATCTTCTGGAGTTCTTCGCAGAGAACTTGTTTGATTGTGTGTCGCGAGTCATCGGAAGAGAGTGCTTGAACGTCTGTAGAGTATGGCATTGAGCGGCGATTGAATTGCCTGGTGCGGAGTTCTAACGTCTTCTGTATCGGCGTTGCTTTTAACAGCAATTCGGCTATGGTTGTGGGTGGGTTTCAATTTCAATTTCAATTTATTTATTTATTAGTAAAAATACAGATAATTGCATGTGCGTAGTATACATAAGGAGGTCCCAAAGTCAAAGACTGTATCGGGACCTCCTGCTAAAGACACTTATGATGTTATACAAAGTTTAAAGCAACAGTAGTATAGATGAGAACTAAGAGTAATATCGAAACATGTTTATAGCATATGAGTAATAAGAACACTTGTTAACAGCAGGACAATATAAAAAAACGGAATACAAAAAAACGAGGAGAGTTTCAGTAAGTATTTATTATGAATGATTTTAGTTCTTTTTTAAATTGGTATAAATTTTTTGCACTTTTGATGATAGGGGGTAAAGTGTTCCAAAGCGATATTGCGAAAAATTCCGCAGTCTGTTTACCATAGTTAGTTCGCACTTTAGGTAGAAGAAAATTATTATTGAGTGCAAATGTAGTGTGACTATGAGCTATTAGGTCACAAGATGAGAAGCAGATTGGTGGTAGTTCCTTAGTCATATATTTGTAGAATAAAATTCCTAGATTATATTTGGTCAGTTCTGAAATGGTTAGGATGTTGTTTTCATGTAGTACGGATTTTCCATTAGCAAAGCGTGAACTGCTTGTAATTATTCTTATGGATTGGTTCTGGATTACCTGGAGGGATGCCAAGTGAGTGTTGTAAGTGTTACCCCAGCATAGTATGCCGTAGTTAATATGAGAGTGAATGAATGAGTAGTATAGCGAGATTAATGTATTATGTATAAAGTAGGGACGAGTTTTAATTCGAACGCGAATACCGTATGCTATTTTACTGTATGCTACCGTATGCTACCGTATGCTACCGTATGCTACCGTATAGTATAAGTCTGGCGAAGAGTTCTTGTTTTGCACCATGCAGGAGAAGATATACTTTCTTCTGCTCAGACATTTGTAGGTCAGCGTTACCGAAAACACGAGTCATCTCTTCCGTGAACACCATGACGTTCTCGTTAGAGAGCTGCGCTGGGGCTTGTAGATGAAGTTCGACCCTTTCTCTTGTGACGATGCTTGTGAAATTCTTGAGGAACTCGCTGCAGAACAGCTGCCATGCTGTTAATGAGGGCTCTCGATTTTCTAACCGAGTAATGGCCGAGCCTTCCAATGAGAAATAGTCGTCACGCAACTTACGTTCAGGGTTCCACTCGTTGTGCGCTGACAGCCTCTCGAATATCTTCAGCAAGATTTCGGGGTCTTCTGGTGAAGCTCCGCGGAAGGTAGGTGGCTCCCCGAGTTCTTGAAGCACTGTCCTTCATGGCCATGCGGCTGTCACCATTGTTCTTGACTTGGTCTTGATCCTTCTACTCTACTTGGGTTGAAGACAGTGCTCCGGTGGCAAGATACGTAGTGCGCAGCTTGCTCGATGGTACGGGGCGACGTTGGTGCGGTTTTCCGGGTGCCGCATTGGATCACGGATTTTCGGGGGCCTAGTAGTGACGGTGAAGAAGACAGCGAAACTGTGAATGACGAAACTAGCGTTTTATTGGGCGATCCTGTGCAATCAAAAACAGGCTACACTCAAGGAACGATAGTGACGAACACAGTCGATGGTCGTCGAAAATCTGATCAGCGGGTCAAGCACGCCGGCTTTTATACATGGGTCATCGAAGGTGTTACAGTAATCGCGCGTACCCGCGTGGCTTCCAGAGAGTACTACACATTTCACGTCGCACATACATGTAATTCGATCAAACAAGGTTTGGTGACAGCTGACAGCGGATAGAACCACCGAAAGTATTTGCGAAACCTCCGATACAAGCTGATGCGCCCTGGGCTTAGCGATAAGATTGGTTAAACGGTGAAACGCGGTCACCCGATAAACATGTGCGTCATAAACAAGTACATGTGTCAATTCCTACGAATTGCTTATGCGAACTGCTTTTTAAAATATATTTTGTTTCATCCACGTTCCCCCTGTGACCTCTCACAAGATCGATGGTATTGCTTAGCAAGAAAATTTGGGCCAGCATTCCTCCGTAAACGTTCTGCTAGGCACCTTTACGGTGTTTTAATGCGATAGCCTTAAGGGCCTCTTGTCGTGTCTCGTTAGCCTGCCTTAGAATACCTTTGGGCATACGGGCCCTATTTGAAACCAGGTTTTATTTCCGCTTTCCTGTACTTACAACACTATATTGTGCCTTTATACACAGCCATATACACTACTGCATCTCTTGATAGGGCCATACATACTCCGTTCTCCTCTCCCTATTTATTATACTCTAGAAACAAGCAGTTCGCCATATTAAATTCGCTCCACACTTCCTACCTTCTTTTTTCAGTTAAAGGCTAGGCAAAGGCATATTTTGCCTTCGCCTAGCCTTTATTTCCGTCATATAGGCATTATATTCTTTAATATCTATAACCACAACCTCACTTCGGACATTTTCCCACAACAAGCAATCTCTGATCTCAAATATACTCGCTTTGCTAGCCAACGGAAGTTGATCTTAGCTAGTACCTGTACTAACTGTGGTAGATGCACTGTGCTTTCTTCAGTAACATTTTGGAATTGTTGACACACTCATATGGAATCTGTATAATCCTTGGATATGTTTAAGAAAAACCCGAAACAAATTAAGTTTTTTTAACTATAAGTAATCAATCTACCAATGAACGCTATTGATGCATTTGTATATGCATTTTATTTTGCAACATATATTCTCTGTTTCGTTTGCTTTGTTTTTAAGTTTGCAGTGTTACACGCTTTGTTTCACAGGAGGTCCTGCCAGCGGTGTTTAAACCTTGAGACCTTCTACATATGCACAACTATGTATCATTCCTATTGTGTGTAATAAACTTAAATGCAATTGAACAAAACAATGCCGTATATGCGCCGGAAGCACTCGATAATGTTATGCTGCCACGTAAATGTTTTAATTAACAGCAAATAAATCCTTGCTCCGTAGTAGCGCCGACTTGCCAATGCCCGAGCGATGACGGGCATCCCTCTTCTATTATTTTTGGAACAGGACACTGCACGACTATTAAAAAAAAACACTTTTCTTTCGGCACCTTAATGTGACTTTAACGTGTATACGTCACTTTCACCGGGTGAGTTCTCATGCTTTTGTGACGTCGCGTGACGGACAGGAGACGTGAATGCAGGCCGAAATTGCTTGACCAATAGCAGAGGGCTAATGGCTAAAGAACTATTGACGATTATCTAAGCCACTTTAAACGCTACCACAACCATTGTCTCTCATGAGGAAGACGAAAAAAGAATATTTTCCGTCACTTGTAGAGGAGACTCGGGGTAATGCGAAAAAATTGTGGGACATAGTTAATGACGCAACTTTCCTTTGTTCAAGAGTGGATGTTTTGCCTGAATCAGCTAACGAAGACACGGCTCAATTATTTAATGCCCATTTTGCCTCCATAGGACCTTCACTGGCTTCACGGATTAATATTGACGTAGCCTCGTTTAGAATGCCTGGGCGTGTTGACAATACTTTCGCATTGCCTGACTTATCGATAGAGGAAGTGACAGCGGCAGTAAGCAGTCTCTCAATAGATGAAGCAGCAGGCCTAGACGCAATACCTGTGATACTTATAAAAAACAATATTGATATTCTAAGTACCCATTTGTTGTATCTTTTTAACAATTCCCTGAGAAGTGGAGTGTATCCGCATGAGCTCAAAGCCGCTAAATTCACGCCTGTCTGTAAAGGTGGTGAACGGTCCATTCTATCAAACTATAGGCCAATTGTGGTATTAAGTGTAATGATTACAGTATTCGAAAAGGTGCTCTGCAAGCGAATACTGAGCTTTTTAACTAAGTACATTGTCCTCTGTCCAAATCAGCACGGTTTCCGACCCCAAAGATCCACTTCCTCGGCAGTTCCGGTCCTTACACAACTGATAAACACCGCATAACGTAGCAACAAACTGGCCGTAGTTGTTTACTTAGATATAACAAAGGAGGACAAGCGGAAGGAAACAAACACACCACGAGCGCCAAAAGTCATGGAAAAGTCATGATGGCAATAATATGTGCCCTCAATTAATAGTTAAGTCAGATGCAAAAAATTGTAGGATCAGCTCAGGATGTTCATTGCAGACTATTCATCATCTACAGCGCCTTCACTCACAGCTCCAGGCATACATAGACAACACTACACGAACAAGATCACATACTAGGGAATACTGTTAAAATGTTTATAACTCAGCGAACTACTTTGATGCCTTTCTAAAGTACAAACAGTCTGCAGAAAAACAGAGATTGCCCATTGCATGGACATGAAATGAACTCCACAAAAGGGAATATAATGGGCGTGTTGGTTATTCATCGTGGTACAAGTAACATAGCGCAGTGAGGACGAGAGACAAGTTGAGACAGGACAAGCGCTATCTTTCAACAAGGATTTTATTGCATATCCTGAGAATATATATATATATATATATATATATATATATATATATATATATATATATATATATATATATATATATATATACCCAGCCACGGAGATCACGCAAGTACACCACCACGTGCCCACTATGTCACAAATTCAAGCTCTTTTCTATATAAAGCCACTGACAATGCTCCCCTAACACTTAAAAAATAAATAGGGTCCTTTGGTTGCGAAAAGGCGCCAGTTGGCCATGACCCCATTTATTATTCAATACTACCCCACGTTTCACTTGCATCTGTAAAATCGCTTTCTAGAATGCTTCAACAAAATATGGGATACAGGCATGATACCAAGATCGCGGAAAAACGCAATGATAGTACCTTTCCTGAAAGCCAGGCAGCCGCCTACATCTCTCAGCAGCTACAGGCCCATTGACCTCACAAGCTCTCCAGCAAAATCCTATGAAATTATCATAAATACAAGGCTATCATTCACTCTTGAATGTGACATCCGCCAGTGCAGTTATAAAGAGAACTGCTAAACAACTGATCATCTTGTCCCACTGGAACATGAAATACGGAATGCTTTTCTACATGAACAACACTGCTTTAAGCTTTGTTTGACCTGGAAAAGTCGTACGACACTGCTTGGAGATATGGCATAATAAGAGATCTTGCGGATCTAGACATCTGTGGGAAAATGCTCTAATGTCTAGCCCACTTTACGTTTGATCGAACATGTCAAATCTGTCTAGGAACAGCGTTTTCACGCATATTCGTCCAGGAAAATGGTGGGCCACAAGGACGTACACTAAGCACAGCTTGAACTCCGTAAATAAAATAATCCCACCTTCTCTCATGCATTCATTATATGTTGATGATCTCCAAATTGCGTGGTGAGGATCGAACATAGTAACCTGCGAACGACAAGTTGAAATCATATTAAATAAGCTCACACATTGGGCAACTGAAAATGGCTTTTGTTTCTCCATTGAAAAAAAAATACAAGACCCCTTATATAAACATGGTTCAATGCGAAGCTTTCTCCCAATGGAAAATGAATCAAAGTCCAAAGCCAACGACCACGCAACGAACCCAAGAAATGCTGAGCGACCCGATGCTATGCATATGTGATGTTTGATTGCTTGTTTAGTATTGTACGTTTTCAACGTTGAAGTTGTATGAAGACTCATTTCGTTAAGTTGCATAGCCTTTATTTTATACCACGAAGTCGTTGATTACACGCACACACTCACTTTCACTGACGACTCTACACTATCACAGTATTGCCTTGTGGTCGCTGTGGCAGAAGGTCAGAAGCTCTGCCATCGCGACGTGACACGGCCTGCTTACAAACGTGAGATCAATGCAGGAACGGCGTTGCGTCGTGCGTTTCTGTAGCGTCTTCAGTTTCAACGAGTATCGACCTAGAAACTCTCGATCCATTTAGCGTGCTCTTTGATGTCGATGTTAATGTCACCGCACACGAGGATCGGCGTACTATGTGGTTTTAGGGTCCTCATCATTTCTGACAAGAACGTTCCGCGTCACAATGAGACGCGTTCGGTTTGCGTACACGCTGATGATCACAAGACCAGTAGGCATCTAGACTGCACAAGCATCTCCCAGAGGGCTTCTGCATGCCGTTGCCGGTACACGCTATGGGCCTTACGGCCACGATCGCGCTGGCGCTTATGTTCGCGTTCGGCAGCCTCTTCTTCTGCCGTGAGCAGCACCCGTGGCTTACCTATAGTGATAGCGGGGAATGCATTGCGTGACGCTGGTAATGCAGATATATACAGTTCGTCTAGGCAGCGTGGCGCTCAACCTTCTTTCTTTAGGAAAGGGGCTTTGACTTTTTTTCCAGGTCCTAAGATGAACCCGTGTGGACGCGCACTTGCTGTCTCCGATAAGCAGGGAAGCTCAGTTAATCGCGACAGGGGCGGTGTCATGCGTAGCAGACGCAACTTGCGCTTCCAGGGAACTTTGTGTGCATGCGCAACTCTTGCTGAGCTCCTCGCTTTGCGGCATTATCATATCACATCACATCACAACAGTTTATTTTCCTTAAAGACCCCTTTGGAGTCTTAGATAAGGGGGTGGGGTGGTTTACAAGATGCAGGCGTTTACAGAAGTCGAAAATGTGGACGGACAGGTTATGGCAGCGATATGGTGGGGAAGGCCGTTCCAGTCAGTTGCCGTTCGTCAAAAAAATGAGTTCATGAAGGCAGCAGTACGGCCGCGTGGACGCAAAACTTGTAGAGGGTGACCGATGCAGTGGGGCCTGCGTGGTGGGGGTGCGCAGATGTACGGTTCTTTTCTTTGGGTCGAATAAAAGAACTTGTGATATTAAACAAGACTCGCAATGTGACCGCGAGCAGAAAGGTCACACAAACCTGATTGCATGCTAAAATTGCAATTTTAGAGATGATATGCTAACGTCGTATGAGTATGAAAGAGTGAATAAATCTGGTAGCCCAGTTTTGTACAGCTTCGATGACATTTGTTAAATATTCTTGATGAGGGCTCCAGATGGACGATGCTTATTCCAGCTTAGTTCTAATCAGGGGGATGTATGCTTGTAGTCTGACGTGTTGACGGGCTTCCCGCCGGTCACTACGAGGCACTGACCGGCCGGCCAGTCGACGCTGGCGCGGCACTGCGAGTGTAAACTGTAATGGTCTACGCAGATGTGTAAGTTTGCTTTCCTGCAGTGCGTTTTCGGCGCTCAATGAGAAATAGAAAGGTTCTTTTAAAAGATGTCGCTGTGATCGGTTCCCAAAGAAGCTGCTTATATCTAGTCCCGGTCCTGAACATGTGCCAATATGTCCTACCAGTTAAAAATGGCTGTGGCTTAGGTAAGGTTAAGCCCAGGATGCGAAGCATACTAGCCTTTATTTTAGTTGTTGAACCACTGTTTAGCCTGGTGAACTGCTGTTGCTTGGCTATATTTGGTTCGGCTAGACGAAGAAACAACTCATGCATTACTGCTTCGCCTTCAAGAGTGGAACGCGACAGCGTTCCCGTCGACCCGCCAAGGGGTGTAAGACAATGGGCTACAGGGCAGCGACTACGCGCCCCGCATTGGACGCGGTGAGCGTCGAGCAAAGCAGCGTTCGGCGCGGCAACGAAATGTGCGCCTGAGCAAGAGACGCACGCCTTAGAAACAGCTCGTTTCTAAGGCAACGCCGCATTCACTAGAGGCGCTTTTGTACCGCTTTGAAGCATCGTACTCTTGGCTCAGTGGTAGCGTCTCCGTCCCACACTCCGGAGACCCTGGTTCGATTCCCACCCAGCCCGTCTTGCAAGAGTTGAGACAAAGCCACTTCTCCTCTGTCGTGACGTCACGGTGTCACGTGGTTTCATGGCGACACCGCCGCGCCTGAGGAGCTGGGTTGAGCTCTCGTAATATGCTTCGCATAAAAAATAACGCCAGTTCCCAGGCATTATGTTTTACCAGAAGCTATACTTTCTAGGACACATAAGCGGTCTGAAGATTAAAGCGAACAATACAATGAACCTACTTAGCTTCGTCACGGAAACACTGGGGCTCTCCACCGAAATGCCTTCTGCATATACACCAGTATTTGGTACGCAGCAAAATAGACTGCGGTTGTGCAGTCTATGAGTCAGGCCAGACGGTCTTACCTCAGGCGGCTAGATCCAGAAGACAATCTAGTGTTACGCTTAGCAACTGGTGCTTACAGAACTTCCCCTGTTCCTAGTCTAAACGCAGAAACCAAGGAGCTATCCCTGGGACTAAGAACACAACTCATGCTGACTTGCGTTCTCAGAGTTCACTCATCACCAGAACACATACGCTATGGCATTGTCACATGCTGTAACGCAAGAATACACTAGGCGAATAAACCCCATGCCACCTAACCTCCCCTACTTCGGTATGAAAAACAAGCGTCGCGACTGTTATATTCTAAAACAAGCACTTCAAATTGCAGATAAGCCATCCAGATTAGTTCCCTGGTGCGACTTGAGACGAGTTATACATTTTCACTGACACACCTTAAGGAATGGGGTACCCCACAGGATCACATAGTGCGACAGTTCGGCCCATTAAAGGAAACATATATGAGGAACATAGGAACGGACTGTTAGACTCCTGCTATTCGTTTGTTTTCACAGCCGAATGTTATGCTCCGTGGACGGCAGTGCAACAAGTTGTAATGAAAAACGAAAAAAGCTGTCATTTTCACAGGCTCTGTAAGTGCTATTAAAGCCACCAAGTTAAAATGAGAGCAAGAAGCCCTCATCCGCGACATCCTACGCCCACTGTCATGCATAAATCAAAATCACTCACTTCGTTTCTGCCGGATTCTAAGTAACGTTGGAATCCCGGGAAATTAAAAGGCGGATATATATGCTGCTAATGCGAAACACAAAACTATAGCTAAAATAAATGTGCCCTTGATGAATTGGCTTCAGGCAATTTGCAGAGATCTGAGTAACAAGTGGCAATCAGTGTCAGTGGAATGCATGAACGACAATAACTAATTGCACCTCAGTAAACGGGTACTATAGGTGAATGGGAAACATGCTATCACGAAGGACGCTTCACTGAGCTAATATTAGCCAGATTACGAATAGGGCACACACACTTCACACAAAATTATCTACTCACAAAGGAAGCACAGTCGATATGTGATAAATGTCAAGGACCACATTCAGTAGTACACATTCTAATTACATACCCACATACCGAAAGAAAAAGACAAAAACACATCCACGATATATACGTATTGCACGTACCACTAGAGCCCACTGTCATTTTGGGAGATGATTCACTTGTGCCTTTTACAGATGTAGCAATTTTTTTAGATGAAGTAGGTGTTCTGAACAGACTTTAAATAATGCCGGTTTCAATATTTCTACCATTGATTTTCTAACACCCTGTGTCTGGCACAGCAAAGCCCAAGTCACGTTTGTGTCAATAAACCCAATTTAACTAACTAATAAGTTGCTATCGCAATCAATGCTTCGCCTTTCGGAGTAAACTGACTTTTCTGTCTTGCTGTCTGCGTTATATGTGCGTCCATTGGTTTATTTTCCCCCTTCCATTCCATTCCCCTTTCCCCCTTCCAAGGAGAGAGGAAATGCGTTTTGCGCTGTTTTCTCAACGCCGTGGGCTCTCGTCTGGAGCGTCCACTTGAATGAAGGCATTGTTTTAAAAGCCGCTAGAAGGCACGTCAGGCGCATGCATTGTCACTAACGACGATGAGTGATACAGTTTGTCGCTAGTGTAAGCATTTTATAGTGTACCGCTATATGAGTTACCTGCACACATGTTAGTGCGCATTTATCTGCTTCGGTGATACATCATACCAACCAATACGGTAATGGCGTACCCATATGCTCAGTCGGACATGCATACCGCCTGCAAAGGGCCGGGTGGGCGCAAAGGATTGGGCACACACATATGTTTTAAATGAACAAGAACATTTGATGATTTTTAGTGCAGAATATCAATCTACGAAAAACCGCCCAGTGTTAGTGATGCAGCCAAGATGTGAGGACAACGTGAAAAATATTTGAGAATGACACGACACGTTCCCACCACATGGGAGACATCAGTCCATCCCAGGCTCACAAACTCTGCATTGGCAGCTAGAAACATGATGAGGCTCTGTGCTGTTAGCTTGATGCTTATTTGGCGTCCGCTTATCGCTGAAGTTGGTACTCATTGCATCAATTATCAAGATAAGGTCAGAGTTTTATTTTATTTATCCTACTGTCGCAAAGTCATGCTTCGGCAACTGTGAAGACTGTCTTGTGGATACTGAGAGCCACTATGGAGGTATACACAATGTATGTAATAAAGTCACAACAATGTTCAAAAAGGTTTTAGAGCAATCTCAGCAGTTTAAAACCATAGTGGCTCGTATCTAATCTAGCTCTGCATGCTCCACTAGCACATCCACTTGATTACAGGGTTGCCGGGTTCGTCCGAGATAACCAAATTTTGTCTATAGACAATGTATATAAGGTCAGTAAACCTGATGAAAAAGGTATTTTACAGTGTCAGTTTTTTTTTTACTTCTGATCATACCTTACCACAGGAGGTATACATGGCATTCGCTCAACTTAACAGGACGTTTGGTGACGTCCCACCTTACTCTCAATGAGAGTTGATATGAAAAACTGTAGAAAATACGTGCAGTTGTATGGATGCATATATTCAGTACTCGGGTGGTTGACAAGTAAAATTCACCGTCGGGAAAGCATCCCCGCTTATGTTGAACCAGAGGTTATATGTTTAAAACCAGTACACTCCTCGTTGAAATTCTATGAACAGATCTTTAAACACCTAATTATGGTAATTTCTTATGTGATATAGTTATGTTATACACCGAATTCATAAAATAACAATTATGAACGGTGTAATTCAAAGACAGGTGAAATGGTACTCTTACAGCTTTTGTCGGCAGGCATTCACTAAACTAGGAATTGGCTAAAGAAATAGACAACTGGAGAACTTCTCTATATAGACAGCCTGTAGTCCGCAATGTTGATTAAACGAAAGAGAGAATTTGGTAACTTTGGTCTAGAGGCCCTTATAGACTGGAAATATACGTATATATAAATATACACCTTATCAACTTTTGTCTATGGACAATGTATAACCAGGAGCAGAGAAAAATAATCAACACATCATTGTTTTCCGTCTATAGATTGTCATTAGACTAATAATGAGCAAAAAGAAGTAGATAATGCATTGACGTTTGTCTGTAAGTAGTCTATAGAGTGGGATGAGACACAAAAAGGAATAACCATGTTATCAAGTTTCGTCTATAGACCGGGTGTACAACAGGAGTAGATAAATAGTATTAGGTACCTTATCATCTTTTGCTACAGCAAGAGTGTAGATTTTGCACAGAGAAAATAACGAATCTATAGAAAGGCCACAGCAGTCTAGAAGTTTGCGTACATTTTATAAAAAGCGAAAACTAATTCTTATAAGGAGTATTATTTGTTGCGTTTTGTTGATATGCTGCATCTGCCGCTGTAGTTGCTGTCAAGGTGGACTTAGGTGCGGATCCCCTGGCAACTCGTGCAGAGCTATCCTCTTTAACACTTTCACTACAGCAAAGGTTATGGGTTGGTAACGGCAGCTGTTTTTACTCTGCGGATGTGCAGCACTTTCCTGCAGTGCGCAATATGCATATTTGCTATAAATAAACCCATAAATAAATTCTTGTTGCTTCTTGTTTGACCTGTCCCAGTGTAATCTATGTGCACGTAGAGGAAGTTTCAAAGGAGCGTAACTCCCTGTTGACTCAGCAATGGGTCACGATGCAGCAGAGAGATATCGCCAGTGACCCACAGGGGTAATGAGGCACAGGAATCGAGACATAAAAAATACTGTCGCAGTGAGCCTGTTAAAAAAGTAGCAGCTTCGCCCGAAAGGCGAAGCATCGATTGCGATTGAACATTAGTGGAAAGCTATAACAAGTGAAGATAGTAGTTTTATCGACCGTGTAAACGTGTAAACATAAGCGCAGTAACTAAATTACAAAGCATAGTGTCGCGCGCGCAAAAGAAAACATGAACGCATCTCGCTTGATGACCGCGGAAATTCGCTGGCAAAACACTGGGGTGAGGAAGTGCGGCAGCAGCAGCGAGCGAATTCACCTTCGTGCTGGCCTCTCCAATCAACGCGAACTAAGCCGTGAAAAAACAGCACACGACATTTTGTTCTTGTCTCAAATAGCTTTCGAGATACAGCAGCCCGGGCGGGCGCATGCGGCCGCCCGTAGTAGAACGCGTCCCGTCATCCTAACCTCCCCCCGCCGCCTTGCTCACGAAGGAAGACGGCGCGCTTCCTCCCCGCTTTCCTCGCTTGCGTGTGCGAGAACGAGCCGCGATCGCGGGCTCACCCTCGCAGGCTTTCACAAGCAGATGCTGCATACAGCGCGCGCCGACGATTTAGTCGCCCTGGGAATTTATACGCATCCTCACGGCGACGGTGACGACGATGGCAGAAATGCACCTGGAGTGTCGATATAATTGCTATCACTGCAAAATCGTCTTTCGTAGCTAGAAACTCGGTGTGGACGTCGTAAGACTGCAGAAACCCAGTATGCCGGTTGAAGAAAGCAAATTTTACCGAGCGAGTTTCGTAACAATTAGACCAGTGTTTCTCAAAGTTTCGCAGTACGTGACCCTTAGTAACAAACATACCACGACCCCCTTCTGCTCCCCCCCCCCCACCTTAAGCCTTCTCAAAATGTACGTTGTTCAATAACGTAGATACATTTATAATTTGTTTCAAAGACATGAACCACAAAGAAATGAACCACAACGTAAGCTAGCAGAAATAAGTGTTAATCTGTGAGAAGAATTCATATATTCATGGATTTTGACGCGGGATAAAATTCCAAACGAGGTGGTCACATTTTCATGTTGGCGAAATCCAAAACGCCTGTCTGCCGTGCATTGGATGAATGATAAGGAACCCAAGGTGGTCAGAATTATTCTGAAGTCCCCCAATACGGCGTTCCCGGTAATCATATCGTAATTTTGGCACTGAAATATCCATCCTTTGTTTTATATAATCGTGTATTTTAATAAGACGAATCTATTCGGTTTCTTCATAGAACCATATCAACTAAACACCAAATATGTAGCTTCTGCGAGGCAAAAGTTACTGCCTTTGGGAAGTCATGTGTGTCCAGTGAAGTTTTCATTGTAATGACCAGTTTAGGTTGCCGTGGTGTCTTGCCAATGCGCCGTAAATCTTGTGGGCAAAATATTACAGTCATAATAGTAAAAATTATTCCAGGGATATATATCGGCAAGTAGTATCCTTGGTGCATTGCCTGTTGGCTTCTTATAATTGTGATTAATAAAAATCGGGCCCGTCGGTTTCTCGGTTTCTTTTGTTCTAGTTCACACACACAGAAGCACAAACACACACACACACACACACACACACATATATATATATATATATATATATATATATATATATATATATATATATATATATATATATATATATATATATATATATATATATATATATATTGTTGCGTGCGAAGGAGACCGTTTGTAACCATTACGGATGAAGGGGACCGTTTACATGAAGTCGCGGAGGTGAGCGCAAGAGCGGTCAGCTGGTTTATCCACTGAGCGTCATCCTCGTCTTCCTTCCTCCACCCGGGACCGCAAGCACGTTCACTGGTCTTCGTTTTCTTCATGCGTAACATTCCTCTCGTCGTAGACGAAGCCCGCCGGGCGAGTCAATCCATGTGTCTTGACGTGAACAATTTCAAGCGGGTGACATGGACCACTTGTGTCTTGGCAGCTCTTTTACCACTCGCCGTGAGGCGAGCTATGTTATACGTGACTTCCGTGAGTCTGTCAATAATCACAAACGGTCCATCGTAGGTGGCCAAAAGCTTTTGGCATAACCCGCGTTTCCGTACTGGAGTCTACAGCCAGAATAAATCACCAGGGCGATAGGTTACCGGACGGTGGCGCATGTCGTAGCGTGCTTTTGATCTATCCTGCGATGCCAAAGTGCGCAAACGAGCAATACGACGAGCTTCTTCGGCGAGGCAGAGAGTCTCGGCGACAGTGGGATTTTCGTGACTGCAGAAGGGGAAAACAGTGTCGATTGAGTACCGGGGTGGCCGTGCGTACAGCAGGAAGAAAGGGCTATAGCCGGTGGTCTCGTGCTTGGCGGTGTTGAACGCGTACGTGATAAAAGGCAGTACGTCATCCCAGTTCTTGTGGTCGGATGACACGTACATAGATAGCATGTTTACAATTGTTCGGTTGGTGCGCTCCGTAAGCCCATTCATTTGTGGATGGTATGGTGTCGAGTGACGCAAGTGGGAATCACACAAACGAAGCAACTCCTCTACGACGTCTGCTGTGAATTGTCGTCCACGGTCGCTGATGATCACGCGAGGCGGACCATGTCGCAGGATCACATATTGCAGCAGGAATGTTGAAACGTCAGTGGCAGTTGCGGAGGGCACTGCCGCCGTCTCGCAGTAGCGTGTGAGGTAGTCGACGCAAACAACTATTCAACGGTTTCCCTTGGCTGATTTTGGAAATGGGCCTACGAAGTCAATGCCCACTTGTTGGAAAGGCGTGCTTGGAGGCGGGATCGGCTGCAGAAGACCTGCTGGAGCAGTAGATGGCCGTTTGTGGCGCTGACACTGCATGCAGCTGGCCACATACCTCTCAACAGATTGTCGCATTCCAGGCCAATAAAAGCGTTCCTGAATCCGGTAGAGCGTCCTCGCCGAACCTAGATGGCCAGACGTAGGGTCGTCGTGCATAGCACTCAGAATCGCTGTGCGAAGGCTCTCCGGCACCACTAGGAGAAAACGTGCGCCAGTGCTGGAAAAGTTCTTCTTATAGAGGAGTCCATCATGTACACAGAAATGGTTTGCTGTCGTCGAGGCGGTCGTAGCGGTGAAGAGCGGTGTTAATTTACCGTCTTTTCGCTGTTCGGTTTTGAAGCAGTCGACGTCTGGAAAACGCGGCGACACAGAAGCCACGAGGTGATCGAAGTCGTCGGCGTCACAGTCCATAGTACTAAGTGTCATACGCGAGAGACAGTCCGCATCAGCGTGTCGTCGACCACTCTTATAAGAGACGGTGAAGCTGTATTCTTGCAGTCGGAGCGCCCAGCGCGCAAGGCGGCCACAAGGGTCACGAAGATTCACAAGCCAACATAATGAGTGGTGGTCGGTGACCACTGTAAAGGGGCGTCCATACAGGTAAGAACGAAACCGCTGAACCGCAAATATTACCGCGAGGCATTCTTGTTCCGTCACAGTGTAATTCTGATCGGGCCTACTTAATGAGCGGCTTGCATATGCGATCACGTGTTCGCGGTCACCGTAGCGTTGAACTAGGACGGCACCAATACCTATGCCACTGGCATCTGTATGGAGTTCTGTCGGAGCTGAAGGACTGAAGTGTTGGAGAACCGGTCGTGACGTCAGCAGGAACTTCAACTGACGAAAAGAAGAGTCACACTCCGGAGTCCACTCAAAGGGGGTGTCCTTCCGTAGCAGGCATGTCAGCGGATACGCAACGTCGGCGAATTTAGGAATAAATCGGCGGAAGTAGGAACAAAGCCCCAGAAAACTACGGAGCTCCTTGACACAGCGCGGTTCACTGAACGCTTCAACGGCTGCTGTTTTCTGGGGATCAGGGCGGATGCCATCCTTGTCGACGAGGTGCCCAAGCACAAGGGTTTGGCGGTCTCCGAAGTGGCATTTCTTAGAGTTTGACACTAGACCAGCGTTTCTGATGCAGTTCAGGACAATATCCAGACGCGAGTTGTGTTCGCTGAAGGTGCGGCCAAAGATGACGACGTCGTCGAGGTAGCACATGCAGATGTTCCACTTCAAGCCACGCAATACAGTGTCCATAAATCTCTCGAAAGTTGCCGGAGCGTTGCACAATCCAAATGGCATCACATTAAATTCGAAGAGCCCGTCAGGGGTTACAAAGGCAGTCTTCTCCTTGTCGTCAGGATGCATCGGAATTTGCCAATAGCCGGATCGTAAATCTACTGAGGAAAAGTAAGAGGCGGAATGAAGGCAGTCTATTGCGTCATCAATACGTGGGAGTGGGTACACGTTCTTTTTTGTTACAGCATTCAAACGGCGATAGTCGACGCAAAATCTCCAAGATCCATCTTTTTTTTTAACAAGAATCACTGGAGCTGCCCACGGACTTGCTGACTCTTGTACGACTCCCTTTTTTAACATTTCTTGCACTTGTTCGTTGATAATCTGGCGCTCTGATGGTGAAACACGATATGGCTTTTGTCTAATCGGATTTGCCGAACCCGTGTTGATGGTATGGCGCGTCCGAGACGCAGGGATTGCAGGTATATTGTCCTTCTGCGCAAAGTCGAATACCGAAACGTGCTTCGAAAGCACACCCACTAACGTTCGGCGTTCACTCGTGCTGAGCGATTTATTTACCATCGACAAAAGGGCCGTTTCCGAACTGTGGCCATCAGGTTCTTCAGGCACATCTGTAAGTTCAGCTACAGATAAGGACGCGTGTTCCCTGGCGAAGGCTAATTTCATGCCATCTGGTAGTATAACGGGCTCCTTAGAACAGTTTATGGTCCATAAGCCAGTGCGTCCACCTTTGATCGACACCACACAATGTGGCACCAACACATTCTTCTTCATACTGTTAAAGTGCATCGGTTCTACGGTAGCTTCGAAGCAGTCGGAATCGGCGCCGCAACAGACAACGGGAACGCAAACGGTAGATGATGCAGGTATGACCGTATCACCACAAACACACAGTGCAGTTTCGCGATCTGCAGGGTTCTCCAGGAGTCCTGATGGAATCCTACCACTTAAGAATACTTTTCCTGTGCGGCAGTCGACAGTAGCACCACACTCCCGCAAGAAGTCCATGCCGAGAATAACATCATGAGTCGACCGAGGAATAATTACAAACTCTGTCGTAATAACATGGCCTCCCGAAAATACGTCAGCACTACACACACCAATAGGTCGCAATGGCTCACCACTCACTCCACAGAACTTTGAATCTTCGTCCCATTTAAACAAAACCTTTCGCCCTAACACGTGTTTAAACGAGACACTCATGACGGAAATTGTTGCGCCTGTGTCCACCAGAGCCATCACAGGGACATTATCTACAAGCACGCGCACTTTGTTTTTCAGCATCAACACAGGAGGTATTTCTGTCAGTAGCACGTCTCCAGCGACCTCACCTCCATCGGCCGCGCTAGCTAGTTTTCCGGTGACGAAGGGGACGTGGTGCGATGCCGCGGTGAGGGAGAACGGGGAGCACGACGTTGCGGTGGGGGTGTCAAACTCCTGTCAGATGCCGGGGAAGGATTCCGGGAGCTGCTGAGCCAATACTCGTCGCCAGATGATACGTGTGCTGGCCACGGGGCACCGTGTGACCGTTCGGAGGGCCGAGAATACTCTGAGGGCTGGCCATACCACGTGGTCACACGCTGGTTGCAAAACCGTGATATATGACCCGGGACACCACAGGAATAACACACCGGGAGAGGTCGAAACCTTGGTTGTTCGTCGATGAAGCGGATATTATCATTTTCCCGCGTGTAGTGGGTTGGTTCGTGGCGTGTGTCACGACGATACATCGGGCGTCGAGTAGGCGTGCGTTGAGCGCGTTGGTCATAGCGCGGAGTCGGAGGGCGTGTTGTCATCCTCGGCTGTGGGGCTGCGCTGTAGTCTACGGCCGCTGCGGTAACCATCGGTTGCCAAGAGGCCGAATGTGGCGTCGTCATAGCCTCACGTGACGTGTACACGCCATGGTGGTCAGCAGTTGAATGCAACTCCTCGCGGCGGGAAAGTTCCTCGCGGACGATCTGTCGGATGGTGGAAGGAAGATCGAGGCAAGGACTCGTATCCACACTGGCAACCGTCGTCACGTTTGCCAATCGACCAAACTTTGGCGCAATCCGACGCATCTTGAGCGTTTCAAAAGTTCTGCAGTGCCGAATGACGTCAGACACAGAACTGAGGCTCTCCTTTCCAATTAGAAAATTGTATACATCCTCAGCCACTCCTTTCAGCAAATGTCCGACTTTATCTTCTTCTGACATGCGAGCACTGACCACCTTGCACAGCTTTAATACTTCTTCGATATATGTTGTGCATGTCTCACCTGGTAGCTGCGCCCGTTGAGACAGTGTCTGCTCCGCACGCTTCTTTTTGGCGACTGAGTCCCCAAAACAAGCCTTTAGCTCGTCCACAAAATGTTCCCACGTCGTAAACGCGTCCTCGTGGTTCTCATACCACACGAGGGCGGTATCGGTCAGGGAGAACACCACATGGGTGAGCTGAGCGGTTGCATCCCACCCGTTGGATTTGCTCACTCGTTTGTAGTGGACGAGCCATTCGTCGGCATCTTCCCCCGCTTTGCCTCCGAAGGTGGGTGGAACTCGGTAGTATGGCAGTGGACTGCTAGGCGCTGCCCTCGGAGTGTCTCCTTCTTCTGGCATGTCGAGGATGGTCACGGCTGATGGCGGGAGGCCGGCAAGTCGACGGCTTCGACGAAGCTGCGGCAGTGATGGTTCCGTTGTTGGGAGCGTTACCCAGCACCTCCACCACTTTGTTGCGTGCGAAGGAGACCGTTTGTAACGCTTACGGATGAAGGGGACCGTTTACTTGAAGTCGCGGAGGTGAGCGCAAGAGCGGTCAGCTGGTTTATCCACTGAGCGTCGTCCTCTTCTTCCTTCCTCCACCCGGGACCGCAAGCACGTTCACTGGTCTTCGTTTTCTTCATGCGTAACAATATATACACGAGCTATCTGGAAGTCATGATCCGCAGTTCGAGAAACATTGACTCAAGTTGTCCACAGCTTCCTGTCGTTCCTCAATTTTGGAGAGCCGCCTTTTCACCTCCGTCACTGTTGTGTGGATGTCACAGCTTAGACGGGTTTAAGATTGGGCTTGTTGGTAAAACGTGCTTTAATGTTTGATTAACAGCACAAGGACACCAGAGCGGACAGAAGAGGCAACATAGCCGCTGACTTCCAACAATTTTTCTTTTCAAAAAGCGCCACTCTATATATAGTCACACGGAAGCATAACAGCTATGCGCAGGACACATCGACAAAACTGTCAAGTCGCTGTCAAGTGATCGGGCGTGATGTCCGGGCCTTATACGCATTTCTTGTCTCTTGGTGGTTGATCGGTCTTTCCTTGAGTGCAGATTGGATGCCAGTAGTGGCTGACGCAAATCAGCACTGGCGATAAGCATTATAGGATGTAGGCAAATCAGCTATGACCTGCAGCATATTGTCACGTAGTGCAGTGACTAGGAGAAGAGAATTAAAGTTGATCAGAGTAGGGGACAATGAGTTTAATCGACGAACTTGTGCCAAAATTCAGCAGTTGTGACAGTCACAGACGCTCCCGCTGGTCCGTGTATCAGACTGCCGTGGCTCACAGCCGCGAACCGTTTAATACGTGGCAAGGAACATTCGCGATGTTCGTTATCAGAGCACCGAGTCAGATAAAACCCATAAAGAGATAGCTGCATTCGCTTGACATCACACTTGTCGCATAGTTGTACGCATGCGACAAAGCGACCGATGCCACAAACGATAAGACAGCGCATCTGCGGTTTCCCACAAAACAGCAGCGAACGAAAGGCGCTGCGTGGCATTGCTCCCTTTTAGAAGTGATCGTGCCGGTGTTTAGACCAAATTGTAAGCATATGTATACAAAAATATTGCGAGAATTAACGAGAACAAAGAAAGGAAGAAGAATACCGACCGACCGACCGATCAAGCAACTTAAAGAAAGGAAGCAAGGAAGGAAAGAAACAAAAATTCACCGACGATTACGAAACTCCCCTAATGCGAACTTCAAGCACAGCTCTATAGCGTTTTCATTTCGCCTGTCAATATTTTGTACAATGACTATATAGGGGCAGGGTTTATATTAGGAAGAGAACGTCGTGAGTAGCGTAATCGGCATATTGCAAGCGGAGTGAAGTGTGGCTCGACTGCCTCGCTAATCAGTAGATCGCGAGAGGGAGCACGTGGTGATGCGTGGGCACGATTCTCAGCAGTTGCTGCAGTCAGACTTCCGCTGATACAGGTCTTTGTTTCCATACAGACGGCGTGCACTACTCTGGCGCCATATCGTAGCCATCGTCTCCGCACAGCCCGCCTTGCGCGGCACTACGCTTTTCTTTTCGCGCTTTCGTTCCACCAACAACAACGACTCTTCGTCGCAGAAAAATCGTACCACCAGTTTCAGCGGCGACAACACCCACGGAAGCGTCACATCGAGCCTTACTCGTAGCTGCTCGCCATCTCCCCTTGCAGGAGCAGTGATCCACGTCACACATGTCGGTACCGTGGACTGACCTCAGGACCTGACGCTGCAGACGAGCATAGCCCTCCTCACCTCACGCCACCCTGGCCCCTTCTCGGAAGCGCAGATGAGATTGCCGACGTGGCTGTGGATGCCGTAGCCGCCGGCAACTCAGCGCATGCACATGCCGTTTCCCCTCAGCTCCTCCAACGCTTTCCGCCTCATGCTTTCAGTGCAGCCTCCTCCTTCACTTTCCTCCTCGCGCTCGTCACATCGAGCCTTACTCGTAGCTGCTCGCCATCTCCCCTTGCAGGAGCAGTGATCCACGTCACACATGTTGGTACCGTGGACTGACCTCAGGACCTGACGCTGCAGACGAGCATAGCCCTCCTCACCTCACGCCACCCTGGCCCCTTCTCGGAAGCGCAGATGAGATTGCCGACGTGGCTGTGGATGCCGTAGCCGCCGGCAACTCAGCGCATGCACATGCCGTTTCCCCTCAGCTCCTCCAACGCTTTCCGCCTCATGCTTTCAGTGCAGCCTCCTCCTTCACTTTCCTCCTCGCGCTCTTTTCTTCCATCTCCCGAAGCGTTCCGCGTTCGCTTTTATATTTCGCTGTGGTCGTTCGCTGGGTTGCGAGGTACGACGCCGAGGTACGTCGGAGCTCAGCGCAGGAACGTGCACCTGAGCTGTGCTCTAAAGGTCTTTATTAGTATTAGTGTGTGTTAAGGCTTCAAGTGGACAGCGTGAGCCACCTCAGAGCATACGCGGCGTCACTGGAACGGAAGGAATTCGCCGGGTACAACTTGATAAACTAAAGCATCCAGTCGTTGCGAAGTAGTGTATGGTCCAAAGTAGCATCACTTGAGTTTCTTACCCAGTCCTCGCTTCCGGGTAAGGTGTCCTCGCTTCACACCTCCCTTCACAGCGTAAGGTGTGAAGTCGAAATGGCTCATTCCAATAGCCGTTTAGGTTGCCTATGGTGTCCGCCGCAGCTGTCGGGAATAACGCGAGAAAAAAATCACTTCCCGCCGGGACCGAACTCGGGCCCGTTGCGCAGGAGTGAGCTACTTATCTTGTCTTGTGTCCTCAACAGTGGCGCTTAGCCATTATTGGGTAATGGCCAAGAAGCAGGCTGTTTTCCGTATGGTTACAAGTAGAGAGAAACTAGATTTATATAGCGGAGCGTGGGACGATAGAACTTTAATTTAGAAGTGTAATGAAAATATTGTTAACAATTTCGAATAAATAAGTTAACGTAATGAAATGAAATAATAGAAATTATGGATAATTTTTCTACCACTGAGCAACGCCAGCGCTTTTTTTTCTTTATTGCATGGAATTATGAGTAGTGTCATTGAAAAATTGTTACATTGCATTTGGACACACATGAAAAAACAAATGCCCACCTGCTATGCAGTCCAGTAAAAGATCAAAATTCGGACAAACAAGCACAAGCGTCCAGACGCGAAACCCATTGAGGAAAGGGATCAAGGTTGCAACCACACCACACACTTCAGCAGCCTCTCCTCGAGTGAGTGAGTGAGTGAGTAGAGACTTTATCTGAAAACAAGGTATTGACAGATGACCTTGTTGTTAGGCAGACACGAGCCCCTGCGCCCGGGCGGCTTCTTCAGCTCTCTTGATGATCTTGCCTGCAGGTCAGGGTCGGAGCTGGGCAACGCGCCCTCCCACTGCTCAGTATTACTAATTTCGTGATTTTTGTGATTTTCTACTGGGTACGACCACATAACATGGAACAGATCCGCTTTTTTACTTACAATGGTTACGTGTATAAAGTATTGGTCCGGGTAGTAGTGGTGATAGGCTACGGGGTTGGTGTTTGAAGTCGTCTCGAAGCTACTTCTTGTCGCTTGTTAAGCGATTTGTGTGCTGGCGGGTACACAGCCCTGGCAAACCTGTAGTGCTGAGTTGTTTCCTTGTAACTGACCATGTGATCCCTCTCTGATCCTAGCGTGAGCCGTCCGGGTGCTCGGTTGGCGAGTCCTCGAGCCGCGGTGTGGGCGGCATCGTTGCCGGGTAGGGAAGAGTGTGCTGGTGCCCAAATGATCTCGATTGGTCGTGGGTGTTGGTTGGTGTCTAGTATGTGTTTTACGGGAGCCTAGATCCGACTTTTCGCAACATTGCGTACTGCTGCTCTGGAATCGTTAATAATGTAATGGCAATGTGTGGAGGCTATTGAGAGCGATAGCCGCGTCTTCTGCTGTTTCAGAGCTTCTCGTGCAGATTGAACCACCAGCGCGTATTTGACCTGAGGAGTCCACCACTGCAAGGGACATATGGTTGCGTTCTATGTATTCTGCTGCGTCGACATAGACTACCTCTTTGAAAACGTGGAATTTCTGATGTAGTGCTTTGGACCGCTCGGCCTTCCTTTCCTTGCGGAATTCGGGGTTCATGGTTTTAGGGAGTGGAATAATTTCGAGATGGCGCCTCTGATTGTGGGGTGTGTCCTCTAGTGGTTTGCATCGACTCGTAGTTGATGCCGAGATTCTGGAGGATGTTTCGCCCGGCGGCACTCTGAGCTAGCCTTTCGTATTGAGACATAAGATGCGCTTCCACAAGTTACTCGAGGGTGTTGTGCACACCTAGGGCTAGCAATTTAGCCTGTTTATCCAAGTGTCTGTTTATAGGCCCTCAGGATAATTCCCTCTATTTTTTCTCTCTCAGCAACTTTGAGGCAGAGGTACGGGGTGATGTAGGTGATGCGGCTGAGCACGAAGGCTTGTACCAACCTTATGGGGCTAGCTTCTTTCGTGCCAGATTGTCGATTGGCAATTCTTGAGATGAGACGCATGGCCTGTTGAACGCATGCCTCTAGTTTATGAATTGTGTTGCTGTTGCGCCCGTGAGCTTGCATGAAGAGGCCGAGTACAGGGATAGTATTCACCACCGGGATCGCGCCTCCTCCGGCTCGCACAGTGATTTCTGGTGGTGGTGCAGTGCCGGATTTGCGGTTTGTAGGGGCTCTGAGTAGGAAGAGTTTTGATTTTTGTGTGGAGCAGGTGAGGCCTTTGTCGGCCACATACTTTTCAACCGTGTCTACAACTTGTTGTAGCGTGGTTTCTATATCTCCATCACTGCCTTTATTCACCCACAGGGTGATGTCGTCGGCCTACAGATTGTGGTGTAGATCTAGAATCTGATTAACTTGTTCCGGTATTCGTATTATTTCTAAATTAAAGAGAAAGGGGGACAAGACTGATCCCCGTGGTGTGCCACGACTTCCAAGAGGGGTCTTGTCCGATTGTAGCTCTCCTATTCTTAGTTCCACTGTGTGGTGGTTGAAGAAATCTTTGGCGTAGTTGTAGGTCATCTGGTCAACACCTAGGTACTGCAGATTCTCCAGTATAGCATGATGCGCTACGTTGTCAAAGGCCTTTGTAAGATCAAGGCCCAGGAGAGCTCGGGTACCATTTTCGAATATGTATTCCAGAACTTGATGTTTAAGCTGAAGCATGACGTCTTGCGTGGAACGTTTTGGACGAAAGCCAATCACGGAGTTCGGGAATAGGTTGTTGTCTTCCGCAAAATTGTGGAGGCGGTTAAGTATGACATGCTCCATGAGGTTTCCTACACACGAGGTCAGAGAGATCGGGAGTAAGTTCTCAAGCTGTAGTCACTTGCCATGTGTAGGCATGAATGTTATTTGTGCATGCATCCATTGCGAGAAGAAAGAGCCTGTTTCCCAACAGCGGTTTAAGTACTCTCTTAATGCAGCGATTGATGCGTTGTCTAGATTTCGGAGGGTCTTATTTGTTATGCCATCGGGGCCTGCTGCAGATTTAGTTTGTAGTTTCAGCAAGACGGCTCGCACTTCAGCCTCTAGAATGGGTGCGTCTAGTTTAAGATTATCCGGGCCAGCGTATGGCTTCTGGGGGATTTGTGCATTTGTGCCCGTGCACCGGGTTCTGAGCTTTGTCAGGAGCTCAACGTTCGTGCCCTGGTATTGGTGAGTGATCTTATTGAGGTATTTTCTCTGCCCAGATTTACTCTTTTCAGGGTGCATAAGATATCGGAGGAGATTCCGCGTTTTGGCTAGACCGAGTTGTCCCTGCATGCTGTCGCATACCTTCTCCCATTGGTGTTTGGTTTACTGGATAGCGCATTCCTCAATTTCCATGTTGATTTGCGCGATGCGCAAGTGGAGCGTACGGTTTATTCTTTTTTTCCAGTGGGTTTGCATGCTCTTTTTGGCTTCCCACAAGTGGAGGAGGCGGCTATCCACCTCGACCAGACCATCGTCTTCAGGGATATCCCTCGTGGCGCGTTTCACGCAAACTCTGAGATCCCTGATCCAGGCCCCAAGATCGTGTATATGCTGGCTGGCGGTTGTTTTTCGAATCTGGCAGAAGCGGTCCCATTCCGTGAGCGGGACTCGTTTGCCCTTCTTGCAGGATGGAACCGCCTGAACGTGGATTTCTATGATATAATGATCGCTACCGAGGCTTTCCCCGGTATTAGTCCAATCATAGTTGCCTATGTTTTTGATGAAAGTTAGGTCGGAAGTGGTGCCAACACTGACACTATTCCCGATACGAGTGGGTGCCTGGGGGTCTATGATGAGAGTCAGTCCCTGTTGTTGGGCTTCTAGCCAAAGATTACGACCTTTGACTACCTCTGTGCGATATCCGCAAGCAGTGTGGGGAGCGTTGACATCACCCAATAATAATAATAAGGCCTTTGTTGGGAGTTTCTGAGAGCTTTTCCGAATAGGGTTCCGAACTTGTGGCGTCGGCACTTTGTGCGACTATAGACATTAAGGATGAATATGCTTCCATTCTCCTTACGTTTAGGGATGAGTTCAATAATGACGTGGTCTATGTCGACTTCTTCAATATCATGTTTAATGGCTGTTAGATTTCTGTGAACTATAATAGCGGTGGTGGCATCCAACCCAGAAGAGTTATAGGATTTGTACCCTGCCGATATTGCGTGGCCTCCCGTCTCCTGAAGGGCAATGATATCCGGGCATCCTTGCCCCGTACGAACTGCTGATTTCCCCGTTTGCGGCGAAACCCATGGCAGTTCCACTGCCAGATCTTGCAGTTAGGAGTGTGAGCCATATTCAGGTGGCGGTGGTTCAGCGATCGATTCGGAGATTTCGTATATGGATTGGCGGTCATAGGGTTCGGAAGCCACGCCCTTAAGGGAGCCGGAGGCCGTGGATGTGAATCTCGACTCCCAACGAAGGACTTTGGCTTCAGTCCCCCGAGTTACCCGAGACTCTAGGTTGGTGGTTCTGGTTTCCAGTGTCTTGATTTGCGCTTATTTGTTGCAAGTGGGCACCATTCTCCTGGTGTTGCTGAAGCATCTGGTTGACAAGTTCAGTAATCACATGTTCTATTTTCTCGAATCTTGAGGATATGTCTTAAGAGTTGTCTGTATGATCTTCTGCCTTATGTTTCTGTGTTGGTGCTGTGGTGTTGTGTGAGAGATTAGACGGTGGGGTTGGGCGCGGCTTCTCACTGCGCTCCTGTTGTATTTTTTGTAGTCGGGTGATATCTGCCCGCTGCTTAGTGATTTCGGTTCTCTGTTGTTCTATTAACTGCCTCATTTGTTGCAGTTTTGCCTCGAGAGCCTGCATTTTAGGATACTGAGCATTGGGAGAAGAGACCATGTTAGCCCAGCTCACCTGTGGAGCGCTGTTAGTCGGTGTCGTTCGTCTCCGGGAACTCGACCGGTTCCGCGACGTCCCGCCGGAGTCATTGGCGCTCGGAGTTGAGCTTAGTCTCGGGTAAGATGGAGATCGGCTCCTGCTACTCGATCCTACGGGAAAAAAGCTTGCACTGGTTTCGTGGCTGTTCTGCGTCGATCGGCGTTCTCGCGATCTACTTTGTCTGCCCTCGTTGGGGTGGTTCTGTACTTCCACCGAGAGTTTTTGCCACTGTCGTTGTCGGATGATGTAGGGGACTTGGAAAGACTTCTTGCATTGCTTTGAGCCACAGCGATGGTTGCTGTTGCAGATAGCGCACACTGGTTCACAGTCATGGTCCGTTGGCGGGTTTCGCTTGCCACACCGGATACAATATTTTTCGTTCGGGGTGGGGCACACATCGTCCCGGTGGCCGACATATCGGCAGATTCCGCACTCTTCGATCTTATTCTTGTACAGAAGACATCAGTACGTATTATTTCGGTAGTTGATGTAGTGTGGTACTTCTTCACCTTGAAAAACGATGATAACTGAGGGCGTCTTGCCCATGCGCCTGGCATGCAGGACCCGGGAGGTAGTACGCGCCAAACTTCTAATAATATCTTCTTGTGTGTCGTAATACAGAATTCCATGGATGATTCCTTTGGCGGAGTTTTCGGGTGCCGTAATGTAGGTAGTCATGCTGAATCTCTTCTCTTGTAGTTTGAGCTCTTTGATTTGGCAGTACTTGACGGCATTGTCTTCTCTTGGTGTGCTGAAAATAATTATATTTTGGCTGGTGTTAATTCGGACCGTTTCTTCTAGTTGCGTCACCACTTCCAAGGCGGCCGCTCTCATGGTGTCGGTGATGAGCGCGGAGCTCTGGCTGGCTGTATTGAATCCGTCACGCGGTCGGAGAACCACTTTGAAGTCATTTTGCGGCAGCTGTGGAGGCTTCGGCACTTGCGGACGCGGACGGAACGCCGGCGTCTGCGCTACTGAACTAGTTCTTGCACATGGTATGGCGTTGGATTTGGTAAGGCTTGGTTTGCTTCGCTGTAGGTTCTTATGGGCGGCGAGCCACCCTGCCTCGTCTAGTTCTTCTGGGGCGATTTCAGCCCCCTCCACTCCTATTTCCGTACCTGCCTGATGAGTTGGTAGAGATGCCGGGCTGCTGAACCGGCGTTTTAACGCGGCGGCTGGCGAACCAGGCACGAAATGTGGCATTTTATGGATGGATATGGAAGCAATTACTTACTTACTTACTTACTTACTTTACTTTACTTACTTCCTTACTTACTTACTTACTTACTTACTTACTTTACTTACTTACTTTACTTACTTACTTACTTACTTACTTACTTACTTACTTACTTACCTACTTACTTACTTACCTACTTACTCACTTACTCACTTACTCACTCACTCACTTACTCACTTACTTACTCACTTACTTACTCCCTTACTTACTCACTTAATCACTTACTTACTTACTTGCTTGCTTGCTTGCTTGCTTGCTTGCTTTGCTTGCTTTGCTTTGCTTTGCTTTGCTTGCTTGCTTGCTTGCTTTCACTTGCTTGCTTGCTTTTACTTGCTTACTTACTTTTACTTGCTTACTTACTTTTACTTACTTACTCACTTACTTACTCACTCACTCACTCACTCACTCACTTACTCACTCACTCACTCACTCACCCACTCACTCACTCACTCACTCACTCACTCACTCACTCACTCACTCACTCACTCACTCACTTACTCACTCACTCACTCACTCACTCACTTACTTACTTACTTACTTACTTACTATTAGAGTCCTAATAAGATAAACAAATCAGTTGGTTTGTTAATGACTGTTTTTTTTTAAACTAAGTAAGTGTATGCCATAAGATATGAGAGTAAAGTATCTTTTGATAGTTCTTTGTAAACAAAGAATAAAGCGATGTTCTATTGTCTATATAGTAGATATTCACATATATTCACTACATATAATTCTTTTTCCCGAAGCCATGTTTTAGTTTGGTTAGGTGGAAGTGGGCAGCTTAAAAAGGTTTTCGCTGCTGGAACAATACACATTCTACGGACACTGCAAAGAAGATCTTGACGAAACACAGACACATACGGCTTTCGATATATAGGTTCAAGTAAAAGGTTATGTATAAGTACTATAGTTAGAGACGTTCGATCAACGCTAAACAAATATTCTAGCGTGAATCTGGCTGTCAAAAATGAAATAGTGCCGCCAAGTTCTTTTAGGAAGCCCCATAACGGCTGTTCTTGAGCAAAGCTTTTCGTGACGAAAAGAAAAAGGGAGGAGTGATGCAAGGCGTGTTCGACTCACTGCGAGAAAGAAAGGATGAGGGACTATTTTGATGTAAAATTATCGCACGACCAACTGTCGCACACACAAATCCACAAGACTGAGGCCCCCCTTCTCTTGTGGAAGAAAAAGCGTCTCATGTCCCTAATGCAATAACCAGCGCCACTGGGACCCAGTTCGCCGGATTATGGGGACAGTGCAGCGCGCTGGACGCTGGGGCGCTGGGAAGGAGCGGCGTACTGGGAGGCACTGGCTACTCTTGCGAAAAACAGCTCTAGCGCGTTAAATATGCGGTGCCTGGACACCGTATATATTTTTTTAATACAGAAAGCAAGGAAGAGCGCTTTAGTGCAATAAAAAAAAGAAAACGTAAGAAATAAAAATCCTCAGACAAGGATTCGAACGACCGACCTGCAGATCCCAAGCCCGTCACTTTACCACTACGCCATGCGATTTTTTTTTCTTTATTCACAAAATGACATACATACATAGAGACACGTTGGCCTACTTGGACCAACGGGTGATCGCATGGCGTAGAAATTTTAGCTTGCTACGCCATGCGATCACCCGGAAATTCGCAGATAATTTGCCATGTCAAAGGCGAGAAGCAGTTTGTTTCGCAGAGCTACGTCTCGTACAGACATGGTTGATGCGCTATCGCCCAGCAACTAAAATTCACGCCTATACCAGAAATAAAAAATGGCTGTCCGTATTCAGCAGTATGCTTCGAAGTGCCACAACATTGATTTTCACTTGCGATTGCTATTTTAACTACCCGCGCCGAGATCGCTCCCCACCGAAGCTTAGGCCTAGCGTATCCGCCGAGTCCATCCTCTGGGAGTGTCTAGGCGCAGGAATCAAGAAATCTAACAAGGATAAATCACTCTCTAAGTCAGCTTTCGCACCGATGTTCTTAAATAAACATTTTTTTCATGTCTACAGTGCCAGCATAAGAAGCGATGACCGCAGATGTGACGCGTCATAAACACAGGTATGTGTTTTTTAGGCGAAGGCTCCCAGCACTAGCCCGTGCTTCTCTGACGAAGATCTATGACTAGCCAGGCGTCTTGACTGAAAGGCATCACTGCACTAAGGAAACGGTGCATATCCTTTGCGTGAAGAACCAGAAATGGCTATCGAAATCGGCAGTAACAGGCCATACACCATCCCGGGCCGGCGGTTCATGTAGGACTTTTTATGAAGTTAAAACAGCAATCGCAAGTGAAAATCGATGGTGTGGCACTTCCAAGCACACTGCTGAATACGGACAGCAACTTTTTCTTTCTGGTACAGGCGTGAGTTTTAGTTGCTGGGCGATAGCGCATCAACCATGTCTGTACGAGACACGACCGGCTTTATTATAAAGCCGGTCGTGGTACGAGACCACGACCGCCTTTATTACTCGTGACCTGCTGACTACGCCGGCTCCTATGGCGGCGCGTGTCCGCGTAAATATCACGTGACTGTTCAGGAGGGACGGCGCGCCGCAACAGGTGGCGCCACAAGCTACCCTCATTTCGGCAGCGCCCGTCGTACGCTTCTGTTAGCTTCAGTACGCTTGCGTTACCACGTAGCCGGTAGGACGAGTTAAACCGCATCGTTTGAGCACGCACCATAAAGATGTGTTAATATTCATCAGATGCAATAATCGCGGACAGCTTTCTGTATACAGCGGTAGTTAAGAGCGCGAGCTGTCAGATAACGCGCCTAATCTGCCTCTTGAGCGCGCGCGAACAGCGCAGAAGCAAGCGTCTCGATCGCGCTCGTAGCAATTCCCGTGCATAGCCACAAAAAGCTGTACCCGACTAAAGGCTGATAGCGGTATTATTTTTCTTTCTCAGCGCAGCAGTTTTGTGGCTAAAACAAGCTCAAGGAGCGGTTGTACTGGTGGGCGCGGCTCTGGTGCTACTCAAGCGGCGTTTTTTTTTTTTTTGCGCGCACAGCTGCACAACCTGGGGCCGAATCTTCTAACGGTTCGGAATACGAACCGTTCGCTTCGCCACTTACGTCACTTGATGTGCCACTCCCAAGCCGGCGGTGCAAGAAGGGGAGGACGCGACCAATAGATGAGAGGGTGCCACCTCTGAAGTGTACGTCATTATAAGACGAGCTAATCGAGGAATTGCAGAATGTTTCTGCTTGCAAAACAAATGTAAAATATAAATGAAATATTATACGCCAAGTTTTGACGTATAAACTTGTGGTGCCGGGCGTTTACGCAATGCAGAAGTAATTTATTAATGTCATTTTTTTTCATTCTCAGCCCACAGGCGGTATCGTAAGCGTAAATGAGTTGGCCACGGAGTGGGCAGAGCGCAGCGCTATGTCGTCTGCTACCAGGAGCTCGCACGATGCATGCAACAGGAACGCACTACCAGCACTTCTCAAATAGATAGCGCGACAAAACCGTGAACTGGTTCTTAGGGACACCTTTACTAGCCAACTATATCAGTTTTCCAACATTTTCGCCCTTCGTCATCGGCTCGGACATGACTCGCTCGCCGCCGCGCTGCCGCTATCCCTGCGATCTGCCCCACGGCGCGTCGCGTGATCACGATATACGGGCCCTGCATTTCCTGCGCAAAGTCAAATCGAAGAGTTTGCTGCTGACGGTGCGCGCTGTGCCGTGAAATTGAGACACAATGTATGACACTCCCGAAATAGAGAAAAAAGGGCAGCCAAATAAGAGAACTCTACACTACCTTCCCGTCCTGACTGTATAGTTTTATCAACCGAACGAAGGAAGCGCTGAACCAGCCTAGGTTGAACCTTTCTGACTGCTGAACGGCGATCTGCGAGCTATTCACACTGGCGATAGCACTGGGAATTCGATCTCACCATGCAAATATCTCCTTGGCATTGACTTTGAAGCTGAGGTCACGGGAAAGCTGACCCAGCCCTTCAACGGGCCAACACAGTAATTGCGAGAGCAACTTTGTGGACAATGTCGGCAGCAGGGATCTAGGCAATTCTGACGAATTCTTCGCGTTTGACTGAGCAGGCCGGTGGCAATGAACCCCAGCGCGCAGTATTCCTTCCTCTGCGTGGAATGGCCACTCGTACGCTTGCACCCGAGTCTCCTCCATTTGATAGCGTAGCCTGCAAAAGGTCTACTTAGAAAGCCAGCAAAGGCGGTGCAACTCACTATCCGTCACTTCTTCGAAAGCGTATCGCATCTCGAGCCGCGGTCGACACCGAAAGAGCAACGCCAAGCAGACGACGAAGGCAAGTGATCGCCTCCGAAGCAACCAACGCACGCGCGCGCGACGCCCGCGTGTCTCCGGGGACGCGCGACCGGCGCGCGCGGCCAGGGTCACAAGTCAACAGCCAAGCCACAGCAACGAAACCCAAAGCGGACTACCCCTTCGCCGGTTCCTACGACCGGTTCGCTTTGAAGATGATTGACATATGCGTGACGTATTCGAAAATTGCGATACCGCCCCGCTGCCTCTGACGACCTGTGACGTAATCAAAATTTTGGCCAATCAGGTGAGGCCAAAGGAACGGTTTCCCAAGCGAACCGTTATAAGATTCGGCCCCTGAACACGATTGCTTCTGCTCTGTCGCTAGCAGCATCCCAGGGCGAAGCCGCGCTACTTTCCACCAATTCACGACAAAAAGCGCGCTATGCACACTTACTCGTTTTCAGGAGCATTCACCCGATTGTTAATCATTTCAAGACGCACTCTAGATGAAAAATGAATAAAACCAGACTAGAAAAGCTTGTTTGCCAGACACAATAGCCGGTCGTAGCCAGAACTTTATTTCAGGTCAGCCAGATTCTTACACTTTAAGGACCGTTCGTGATTTCCGTTTGGCATTAATTAATTTTCGTTTGGCGTGATCTTCTGTGAGATCAGGGGAAAAATTGGACAAAAATGGCCTCATAAACTTCTGGACAATCAGCTTTAGCTGGGCCCTTCTGTGAGGCCCTGTGGTGTCCTTCAAGCACGCAAACAACGGGTTCTTTATAAGTGACGGCAGCACTAGGTCTGCAAACTTAAGCGGCGTCGGCCCCCTAACAAGCACAGGAGCCACACTTAATGCAGCATTTTCCAGGCGGCTGACGAACCCTACGAAAGCCAAAGTAGGGTACTGATGGCCCTCCCCGGTCCATGCCTGCTATGATGGCAGTAGTAGTAGACTGACAGGCTGGTATGGTATGGTATGGTAAAACTTTATTAATTAAAGTCCTGCAGATCGTGAGTCTTCACGAAGCGGGCCGCTCCCACGTGGGAACCGGAAGGCCGAGCCTCTCGGCCGCATCGTGGGCCTGCTGGACAGCCCAGAGTTGGTCAGCCAGAAGAGGGCTGCGGAGAACCGCCTCCCATCTGGCCGAGCTGTTAGCGATGATAGAGCGTGACCGAGCACACCGCCAGAGCATATGGTCTAACGTGGCTATATCTCCACAATCGTGGCAGGTAGCGTTGGTGTAAGTATCCGGATAGATTTTATTTAAGAGCGATGGATTCGGATAGGTATTCGTTTGTAGTAGACGGAGCGTTAATGCTTGAGCTCTATTGAGGCGCGGATGAGGAACAAAGTAGGTTCTACGGCTGAGATAGTAGTGTTTAGTTATCTCGTTGTAGGTGGAGGGCGTGTCCCTGTTCTCTAGTGAGTCGGCTTCCGATTGGTCGAGGGTAGCGCGGTGGGCAAGTTCACGCGCAGCCCCGTGAGCCGACTCATTGAGGTTGGGAGGAGCACCCTTTATCTGACCCTGATGTGCCAGAAACCAATAAATGAAGTGGTGCGTGATTGCCTTGCCCCCAAGAAGTCTGAGGGCCTGTTTGGAAATGGTGCCTTTTTCAAATGCTCTGACTGCAGATCTTGAATCACTATAGATGGCATCCCGTGAGCTATCCAGCAGGGCTAGTGCAATAGCCATTTGTTCAGCTATTTCGGAGTCCCTCGTCCGAACCGAGGCAGCATTGGTGATTCCTTGGCGACCATCAACAGTGACGATGGTGAACGCCTGACGTCCCTTACAAGAAGCGGCATCCACAAAGCTGACCTGTCGCTGATCATTGTGTATTTGCCTAAGGAGGTTGGCCGCCCTTGCCCTCCTTCTACCGCGATTATGATCGGGGTGCATGTTCCTAGGTATTGGCGCGACCGTAATGTTCTCACGAATCGACGGAGGAACGTCAGAGAACTCCTCTGCTACTCTATCGGGGTGATATCCGAGTTCCTGCAAGATAGATAGATCTCCCTGCCTTCGTTGTTCTGAGGCGAGATAGCTGTGCGCGCTCCTGGGCCTCTGCGATCTCTTCAAGAGTGTTATGAATGCCAAGCTGCATTAATCGCTCTGTACAAGTGTATACGGGTAACCCGAGAACCCGTTTGGTAATCTTCCTAAGCTGTGCATTCAGTTTATCCCTCTCTGCCCGTTTCCATCGATGCATGGCTGCCACGTATCTAAAGTGGCACAGAACGAAGGCATGCATTAGTCGAATGAGGTTATCCTCCTTGAGTCCATGATGCCGATTTGATACTCTCCGGACTAAACGAACAGCACTTTCAGTTTTAGTAATTAGCTTGCGTATAGTCTTGCCATTTGTACCCCCTGACTCAACGATCATGCCCAAGACCTTGATTGAATCCACTTTGGGTATACGACAACCGGTTTTTGTACATAAGTTAATATCTTTGTCTTCTAACGATGTCCATCCCTTGGGCCTTGGACCGCGTTTCTTGGGACTATACAACAAAAGTTCCGACTTCAAGGGGGAGCATCTGAGACCGGTGCGTTCTAGATAGGTTTCCATAGTGTCTATTGCCTCCTGTAAGGCGCCCTCAACCTGACCGTCATTGCCTCCTGTGCACCATATAGTTATATCGTCAGCATACATAGTGTGTTTGATGCCTTCAATCTCGAGAAGCTTTCTGCTTAGGTCAACCATGGCTATATTGAATAAACAGGGGGAAATGACGGACCCCTGTGGGGTGCCCCTCTCGCCAAGTTCCAGTAATTGGGATTCGAGATCGGCCACCCGGATGGTAGCCTTCCTATCCGAGAGGAACGATCTAACATAGTTATAAAATCTCTCACCCAGATTGAGCCGAGATATCGAGGCTAGGATATGCGAATGTAGAACGCTGTCGAAGGCCTTTTCAAGATCCAGTCCCAAAATGGCTCGAGTGTCGCTAGAGTCGTTGTCTATGATTTGATTCTTAATCAGTTTCATGGTATCTTGTGTGGATAGGCCTGGTCTGAATCCTATCATACTATGGGGGTAAACGTCGTTATTCTCCAGGAACCGGGAGAGTCGATTCAGGACCCCGTGCTCCGCTACCTTACCCATACAGGATGTAAGCGAGATGGGCCTCAAGTTGTCAACGCTAGGTGTTTTTCCAGGTTTGGGTATGAGTACTGCGAGGGCAGTCTTCCAAGGTAATGGGACGGTTCCACTCCTCCAAATTTCATTAATGTCCTCTGTGAGGTATGCGATTGATTTTTCATCCAGATTTCGCAACGCCTTGTTGGAGATGCCATCCGGCCCTGGTGCGGATCTACCATTGAGTCCATGTAGAACACTTCGAATCTCCTCAACGCCAAACTCTGCATCCAGGTAGGAATTGGCCTGGCCCTGGTAATCGAGATGTACAGGAGACCGCCCTGAGCCGACTGGGAGATATTTGTTGGCAAGCGTGCGGATTAGTTCGTCCTCAGAGGTCATTCGTGCAGCCTCATGTATGGTTCTAGCAATGACATGCCTCTGATTGGACTTAGTATTGGTCTCGTTAAGCAGATGCTTAAGCAAGTTCCAAGTTTTACCATTGCGCATTTGGCCGTCTATCGAATTGCAAACCTCGTCCCACTGCTGTTTAGAGAGGGTTGCACAATGCTCCTCAATGTGTTTGTTTAACTCAGATATCTTTTTGCGTAGCCTACGATTAAGTCGGTGACATTTCCATCTGTTGAGAATGGACTGTTTGGCCTCTAACAGATGGGCTAGCCTGCTGTCCATTTTCTCAACAGGAAGGTCGGTGCAGACCTTAGAGGTTGCACGCCGAACGTCATCTTGAACCTGAACCATCCATTGCTCTATAGTAGGTCGGGAATCTGAGGGAGGCCTCTCCTCCCGAAGCTTGCGGAATTTATCCCAGTCCGTGTACGAGAATTCGCGCTGTTTTTTACCCACGATAGGAAGCTGGGCCTCACAAATATAGTGGTCACTACCAAGGTTCTCAGCCAAGTTATTCCATTTGGCCTCAGTCACGTTCTTAACGAAGATGAGATCGGGGGTAGAGTCTCTACACGTGGATGTCCCGATTCGGGTAGGAAAGTTAGGGTCAGTGATCAGCGTCAGGTCCAGATCCATGGAATTCTGCCAGAGATGCTTACCCTTATTGGTATCATAGTTATAACCCCAGGCATGAAACGGGAGATTAAAGTCCCCTGCGACAATAAGAGGGCTTGAGCCTGCCATGTCTATGGCCTTGCGGTGCAGAGTCTTAAATCTTTGCCTTTTTTCGTTGGGACTACTATATATGTTAAGAACATATATGCTGCCTCGGTTGACCCGACCAGGTATGACCTCTACCATAATATACTCAATATTACTACCAGCCAATTTGAGATCATGTGTCACATGAGTGAGTTTCTTACTAACAAGAGTACATAACCCCCTCCCTCCCGACTGCACGGCGACCGAGCAAAACCCAGCCATCGAGATGCCAGGCGAGAGGGTTTCCTGTAATAAGATAACCTGGGGCATCTTTTCACAATTGCGTAGATATTGCTGTAGGGGAGCCTTCTTCCTAGAGAAGCCCCTACAGTTCCATTGCCAAATTCGGAATGTCTCAAGGGGCGCAGCCATCTCTTACGAGCTGAACGCCGACTCTAGGTGGGGCTAGAATCGGGGCTACGTTGCTAGCTGTTCGTTCAGAAAGACGTATCGGCGGGTTCGGTGGCGTTACCGGGCCCACCACAAACTCGAGAAAGGATTCCACTTTGGCCAACCGTTGGTTGGTGTTTGCTTCTAAGGTCGTCATCTTGCTTTGCATCTCAGTGATCCTATCACCTAACTGTTTCAGACTTTCGCTGAGAGCGGTTAGCATCTCGCGCACCTCTGATTTAGCTTTACGTGACACGTTCTCCTGATCACAAGCTATTGCCCTCTTCTTCGGTGGTCGTGACCCGTCGCTACCCTCGGCCATCGGGACTTCCAGAATTTCCGCGTTGATGGTAGCGGTGGGTTGCGAGTTCCTAGCGCCCTTAATCTCTGCTATCTCAGCCATTAGCCTATTAATGTTCTCTCTCATGGCCGCGTTCTCGCGCTCTAATCTCGTGATTTTTTCCAAACTATCATCATGCTCTGGCAGCGACCTCGACATCACCTCTGATGGTCCTCCACGGACCCGATCTGCCCAAGTGGGACGGCCCTCCTTGTGGACCACCTGATGCTGATGAGCATGTCCCCGGGCTCTGGATCTCGACCTGGACCGGCTTCTGGGCTCGAAGCGAACCATGGAAGCAGATCGTCCCCTGGAGCGACCACGGGAATGGCTCCGGGATAAACTCCAGGAACGGTCACGATCCCTAGACCGCGATCTCGAGTGACGGCGACCTCCCTCGGGGGCTGTATGCTGGGACCGATGCTGGTCGAGCTCCGGGAACTGGAGCTCAGCACCGCGGTAATCCGGGGTAGGGCTTCTCATCCGGCTCCTTTCGGCTCTGGCTCGATCTTTTCGGCGACGTCGAACGACGTATGGGATCTTAAAGCGTTGTCTGCATTCCTTTCCTGCCGTGAGATGGCCCTCACCGCACAACTTGCATTTAGGCGTGCACTGATGCTGCTCGTCTGGATTAGAGGCTCCACATCCTCTGCATACGGCTTCGCTGGGTGTCTGACAGACGTCGGCACGATGGCCAAGCCGTCCGCAAACGTAGCAGATGTCGATCTGCTTACGATATAAAGTACATCTGACCAATGCATTGTCATGCCTGACGTAGTTAGGTACCCGGTATCCGTCAAAGGCAACTATGACGGTGCCGGTGTCCTTAATCCTCTTGGCTGCCAGCGCCAGGGGGTTTCTTGCATTAACAATCTTGCGCTGCAACACCTCTGGCCCGTCACAACGGGCAACGTCTCGTATTACACCTTTGCACGTAGCATGTGGTGTGGTGCGGTATGCCGCTACCTCGTGCAGGCGACCCGCCACCAAAATATTCGTGATTCTCACATATTTGGTTGCGTTCTCCTCCTCGGGAGTACTGACCACGACTATATTCTGTTGATAGTTAGGACAGATCGTGTCGGCTTCACGCTTCGAACCTTCGATGCAAGCAGCGGTGTTGATAGCATCAGCCACCACAGTCGGGCCTATCTTGGATATATTCAGGCCACCCCTCACTCTGATCACAATTTTGATGTCCTCCCTGGGAAGCGGCGGCATTCTTCCACGACGAATAATGCGGCTCTTGACACCAGCTCCGGTCCTGCCATGATTGTTGTGCCCGGGCACCGCGTTAGGCCTGGCTCCATTGCTGGGCCTGTCTATCGACGATTTCGTCAAATGGTCTCTTCGGCCAGCTAATTGCCAGCCGGAATCCTCGAGGAAATCGTCGGGTGGTAGCTCCTCCCCTTGCACTGTATATTCCATAAGAGTTCTCGCTGAGCGGCCAAAAGGCCGAGAGCGGTTTCCTGCCACGAACACTTATGGTCCACCGGCGACGCGGTCGAAGGGAAACGAGCCGTAAAATTTGAAAAAGTCCACTCACTGGCAACAGTCTGGTATCCAGTTGGAGCTCACAACTTCACGAATCCGTCGACGATGAAATTAGGCACCCACAAGCAAAAAATCCGGTCAGAAACTTCCCAAAAAACGGGAGCCGATGCGGACAAAGCATTGCGTGTTCTCTTCTTCTTCGTCTTCCTGACAGGCTGGTGCCCTCAAATTAATGAGACAGCCCTCACATGTGATACCCTTCGCTGTGCGCCCGCTCGATTTGCAGAGCGGAACGCAGCAATACACCATCGCGGGCGATGATTTTTACGGCCTACGAAATGTAAAGGCTCTCAGCAGTAATTGCGTTCTTGGCACGTATGCGGGCAGCAATCAGAACAGCCGGAAACACGGTGTTCAGACAAGCACAAAAACACAACGAAGAAGCCGCCACTGCTACCGCTACGCCAGCCCGCACTCGGCGTGGGGGTAAGTTCTGGCGCCACGGAGAGCAGCGGAGGTCGGGCGAACTAAGAATGAACTAAACAAGCAGTAAAAAATCGGCGGCTACGGAGGCGGCGCCGGTGAACAGGTCGCGAAGTAATAAAGCCGGTCGTGATAATAGACGTAGCTCTGCGAAACAAACTGCTTCTCGGCTTTGACATGGCAAATTACCCACGTTTTTCCGTGTGATGGCGTGGCGTAGTCACTCTGCCTCTGGACACGGACACGTTCGGACGCAAGATGTCGAGCTCTGAAAGAGCGGTTTCAGCGGCCGCGTCTGGCCGTGGTAACAGGTCTTCTGTCGCCCCACCGGGCTATCGGTATGTACTACCGACTTTTCCATCAGGCGAAACTATGAAGGAGTGTCTGTTCTTACATTGTGACGTTGCCGGGAGACCATACCGCCTCGAAGACTTCCGTGACCCGCTGCAAGAACTCGGTGTATTGAAAGACGTGACCGGTATTGGGCCCTTCGAAATGACGCATGTGTGGCTCATCAAGCTACGAACTCCAGAGGTGAAGGAAGTGCTGGTTAGAGCGGGAGGCCTGGAGGTGAAAGGGCGCTTTTGCGCCGTCATTGACCCAGTGCAACAAGACACCACACTCAAAGTGCACTGGGTTCCGTTCCACGTTACCGGGGAAGCATTGAAGAAAGCTTTCGACCACTATGGCGAAGTGAAAGAAGTAAGACAAGAAGATTGGAAGGTGAGGGGCTTCGAGCAAGCCGAGTCTACCACGCGTATTGTGCGGATGACGCTCCGAGAGAACACCGGACGCTCCGCCCCATTTGTTCAAGATCTTTGGTGGCTCTGTGCTGGTTGTCGTTCCCGGGAGAGCTCCGATTTGCCTGCGGTGTCGACGCAAAGGACACATTAGAAGAGACTGCATAGTGCCAAGGTGTTCTGAGTGCCGGGAATTCGGCCATGAAGCACATGATTGCGTACGTACGTATGCAAGAGTTACTGGCAGCACGCAACCCGACGACGAAGGTCTCGAATTGATGGAAGAGGAGGTAACGGAGAAACTGACAGCGTCCTCGGAAACGCCGGTTCAACAGGTGGCAAGTGTCGCAACAAAGGTGGCAACGCCATCCGCGTCGACACAGGACGCCACAGCAGGAAGAAAGCAGAGAGAAAGAAGAAGGAATGAAGAAGAGAAGACACCGCCTGCGCCCGCAGAAACGGACCACGGGTGTGACGCGTATAACGTGGAGATGGACGCGGAGCCAGAGACGCCATATGAGACGCCGGATGAGATGGTCACTGAGGAGCCAGCCGTGCCTTCCAAGAGGCACCGAAGCGATGCTCCAGAAGAGGAGACGCCGGCTGACAGTGTTCAGCGCCTGGAGCCAGAGTGGATAGTGGTCCGGTCGACCCGGGCCAAGAAAGGGAAGTCCGCCCCAGCGCAACGGTCAGCGTCGCTCACCCGAGAAGGGCAGGCGATGCAGTGACCAACGCGACTGGTGTCGCGGGTGCCCGTTGACAGGGAGGCTCAGTTTGTGAGGGTTGCTATTTGCAGGGGCCTTACTGATGTTTTGCTCTTGCTCTTTGAAATGGCTATGTCGTTAGCTCCGTTGCGCGTGGGAACCCTCAACGTTAGAGGTTTTAGGGCGAGACGACGGCAGCGTCAGCTCCGACGCGTAATGTTGGAAGAAGATTTAGATATATTGGCGATTCAAGAGACTAAAATAGAGAGTGAGAGTCAGACTGATATTATGGTTGCACAGTTTAGTGACCGCTATACTGTATGCGTTAGTCATGCTGTTGGCACAGCGGCCGGTTGCTGTATGTTTATTAAGAAAGGTTTGGGCATAGTTGAGGAAACAGTTATAAGTTGTCAGAGTGGTCGATTCGTGCTGTGCAATTTTGTATATTGCAACATAAAATACCGAATATTATGTGTGTATGCACCAACGAAAGTGAATGACCGGCTAAGTTTCTTTCAAGAAATATCGCACTATCTGAAAACAGACAGATGTTTGATAGTGTTAGGAGATTTCAATTGCGTTTTGAGCTCGGTCGATCGTTCGAGTGATGGATACTGGGCTGATAAGAGCGTTGTCCTACTGAAGGGGGCCATTGGAAGAGCTCTGTTGGAAGACATTGCACGTTACGCGAAAGGAGGCAATAATCGGCATTATACTCATTTTCAAGGCAATAGCCATGCAAGGTTAGACAGAGCTTATCTTTCGCAAGAAATAGCCACAATGTGCGATGACTACAAGGTGCTGAACATAGCATTTAACGACCATTGTTTAGTAGCCTTCACGATAGGGAAAAAGATCACCGCAAAACCTAGAATGAAATGGGAAACATGGAAATTAAACGCGAAACTCTTAAAGGACGACCAATTTCTAGAAAGTGTACGCACAGAAATTGCCAAAGCAAATAATGAGTGTGAAAAAGGATGGGGTGAGCGATGGGAGCGATTTAAAGTCGTAAAAATGAATGCCATAGAGCGAGCAGTAGAAATACATTTTAAAGAGCGCCAAGAGGAAAATAACTTTTAAAAAATGCTTCAGGAATTTGTGGATGCCGAAACTGCAACGCCAGGCACCTTTATGGAAGAAATAAGGGAAACAAAGAATAAAATTGAGGCTGTCGACACGGAAAAATACCATGGCGCACTTATTCGCGCACGAATGGGAAAGATCTTGGCTGATGAAATGCTAACAAAGCGTGCATTTAGAGCTGAGAAAAAGTATGCGAGGAGAAACGAAATAGTTCAGATTTAATACAAAGGGAAAATATCTAGAGATGACGAAGAAATCAATTATGCGTTTACGGAATATTACAGGGAGCTCTTTAAGTGTAGAATACCGAGCAAGGCTGGGTATGAAAGCCATTTTCTAACCACTCTACCTAGGTTAGACGCCGAAGAAACAGATAGATTATCAGAAGATATCACAGCAAAGGAGATTGAAATGGCCATTGAAGACCTTAACCCTGGAAAATCGCCAGGACCTGATGGCCTAACAGCAGTTTTTTACAAAGCCTTTTGCTCGAAGATAGCCATCTTATTAGAGCGTGTTTTTAGGGAGGCGTATCAAAAAGGTCGTTTGCCACCGTCCTTTAAAAGGGCGTATACAGTCTTGATACCAAAAAGCGATGACGCAAATAAACGTAACAAAGTAACAGGCTACAGGCCCATTACGCTGACAAACGTAGATTATAAAGTTTTAATGAAGATATTTGCGCGGAGACTACAAGGGGTTATTGGTGCTATAGTAGGACCGCATCAGACCTGCGGGATAAGAGGGAGGTCTATATTTACTAATATCCATGTGGCTCGCAGCATTCTTGAAACTTGTGATGCAGATTTTAGGAAAGTCGCTATGTTACAAATTGATCTAGAAAAGGCGTTTGACAGAGTATGTCACAATCTCCTGTTTACAATTCTTGGCTATGTCGGTGTTGGATCACGGATAACAGAGGGAGTTAAAATTGCATGCAATAATTGTACAACTAACCTCATTGTCAACCATAAGCTAACTGAAAGGATTGAAGTGCGTTCCTCTGTTCGTCAGGGGTGCCCCCTGTCACCTCTTTTGTTCGCAATATATCTAGACGCTCTCTGTAAAAGAATTATTGATAGTCCGGATGTGCGAGGATTCAGCCTAGAAGGATGTGAGGTACGTTTATTAGCTTACGCTGATGATGTTGTTGTTTTCTGTGAAGATAAGGAGAGTGTTCGAGCTACCATGACAATTATGCGTGAGTTTTGTGCCATGACGGATAGCAATATAAACTTGAATAAGTGTGTCGGCTTGTAGCACGGCCGGTGGCAAACAACACCGCGTGTTTTTGAAGGTATGCAGTACAAGCTCACGCCTGGGATTTATCTTGGTGTACCGTTAGGCACACTTCGAGACACTAAAGACTTATGGAATGGCAAAGTGCAGGAATTAAAAGCTCAAACTGATAAGTGGGCCGGACGAGACCTCTCTATATTTGCACGTGCGGCTATCTGCAGAATCTTCTTGGTGAGCAAGCTGTGGTATCTCATGCAAGTCATGAGCTGTTCCCGATTCAACTTCAAGAAATTCCATAGAGTATTTGCTGTTTTTGTGTGGCAGTCTGAATATGAAAGAACAAGCAGGAACAACTTGTTTCGGAAGTTGGGTCAGGGGGGATTGTCATTACCAAATTTATACTTAAAGCAACTGATTTCTAGATTTTTGTTCTTACGAGACACGACAAATCCTTTCTTACGAACAGTTATTCAAGTCCGATTGAGCAAGGTCTTACCTAACTTTGTTGTCTCGATGAGGGAGGGTGGATGTTACGCAACGAGTAAATTTTTACGTGAGGTGGTCGTAGCATTTAGATTTTTAAACCAGCACTTTTCCATAGAATATTTGGCTGCAGTCAGTCGTAAGCGGATAAGCTCGGAATAATTAGATATTATGTTCCCAGAGCAATTATATCGATTAATGTACCGCGAAGGCCAAGGGAAAGATGTCCTAAAACGTGTGAAACGAATGTTTGTACCAGGGGAGTCAAAACATTCTTTTTTAAACTGCATACTAATACCTTGCCTGTAAAAACATGGCTAGAAGAAAGAGGGGACTATTTACCATGGGGGACTAACTGTTTGATTTGCAAGAAACCAGAAACTATAGAACACGTTTTTCTGGATTGTCGGAGTGCGGTCTTCTTTTGGGATATTATGCAAAGAACTATTAAAAAAGAATTGCCGTTAACAGCGCATGGTATCCGTTACCTATCCACAGTGCAAGAAAGTATACCTTATGACATGTTCTTTCTTCTCGGCCTTCACAGTATCTGGAGAAACCGCATGGCTGTAAGGAATTGTGATATAAATGTGAGAACAGTAAACTCGTATTTTGCTGAAAATATCAGTAAACTACGGGAAGTGTTTCAGAAGTTAGCGTATGACGATGATCTGTTCTCATTGATGGATGCCCTTGCCAAAATGAAAGTTTTGTAATCTCAACCGCAAGCTTCAAGCACAGCGGTGGGAAAGTGAATATTGTCAGATGGTGGGAGCAGTATGTATTGATGTATTTGTTGATTGTCTGGAAATAAAGAAAAAAAAAAGATGGCGTGGCGTAGTGGTAAAGTGACGGGCTTGGGATGTGTAGGTCGGTCGTTCGAATCCTTGTCGGAGCATTTTTATTTCTTACGTTTTTTCTTCTTTTTTTATTGCACTAAAGCACTCTTCCTTGCTTTATGTATTCAAAAAAATATATACAGTGCCCAGGCACCGCCTATTTAACGCGCTAGAGCTGTTTTCCGCACGAGTAGCCAGTGCCTCCCAGTACGCCACGCCTTCCCAGCGCCCCAGCGTCCAGAGCGCTACACTGGGCCCATAATCCGGCGCACTGGGTCCCATGGCGCTGGTTTTTGCAATAGGGATGGCTTCCAGTGATAAACGCCAAAAAACATGCAGATATTCTATTAAATGACTGAAAACGGATACGATGGCAGTGCAATACCTGCAGAACATAGAGAAGCTTAGAGGCAAGAAATATTTTGCATGCATTAGCTGTCGCATAAATGGAGAGGTCATGTCCCTGCCAGGTTGTCACCTTTCGACAGATAGTACGTGGACGTCTAATCAGGTCCACTTTTACGGTTGTTAGCAGAGGCACACGAAGCTATAGAAATGGAGACTGATTCCTATGAATATTCCATAGTACAGAGGGAGTGAGCGCCCACATACCTAGCCAAAAACCTCTGCTTTTATGAACATTTGCACTAGCTCGTGCAGTTTCATAGAAGCGCAAGGTATTGTTTATTGCCTCGGTAATACTGGGTATATAGACGCAATAGAAGGCAGTGTAATCCGCGCTAGGCGGAACTTTAATTTTCTCATCTGCGTACCTGTATCCTATAGTGCTTGAGCTCCAAAGCATGCTTAAGCAAAGTGGTTCCAAGTATATAGCGAAGAGTAAAGGCGAGAGCGGTCTATCCTGACAGACGGATGGCTGCAACTGCACTATATCTGACAGGTTACGGTTGATTTCTAGTGCTTTGTAGTCCTTTGTAGAGATTTGTAGAACTTTGTAGTGCAATCTTTATAGCGAAGTGTGATACCATTGTATAACACATCTCCAATGTTCAGCTAAAGATGTAGCAGTAGTCGGAACGAAAAATCGTGCTGAACTTTATCTAAGGCTTTGGCGAGGCCAATTTAAAGAGCTAATTAATCCAAACTACCCTCCATGCACTCAAGAACTGAGCGCGCGATATGAACATTTGTCTGTATAGAGCGCTTCCTAGGTTGCAGCGGAGACATGCCGTATACACGCGTCCTAGCGCGCGAGGATACACGCGATGTGAGATGCACGCCGCCTAGCGCCGATACGAGCACATTTTGCATTGCACTTGCTATTATTACCCAAGGTGGCAGACAACGCAGCAGTTGCATAGGTAGGGGTACAAGGTAGATGGGGCAGGTTTGAGGAAGAAAAAGAAAATCAAAGAGGTGAATGCAAAAATGCTAGAACGAAAAACATTATGTACCTGATTAAACGAAGCAGGCTAGGTTGCTGTTTGTCACAGCCCCTTTTCGTAGGGGATGTTAGCTGATCAGCATGGTCATCGTTAGCATCAGTTGGTGCCACTTGTCACGTGATGTGGCATGGGCGCCATGTAGCGTTGATACGTGCAAAATTTTAGGTCCGGTGTTTCGAAGGCGCGTTTCACATTCCAACGAGACAGTTCCCTCAACAAGAAACCGCGATTAAATCTGGAAGTGCGTTGTAGCGCTGTTACACTCTTACAAAAAATGTAGTTTCAACTGACTCCTTTTGGGTTGTATCTGCTCGTCGCACATATGATTACCTTTTGGGTGGTAACACGTACTCTCTTGGAAATACAGTACCGGCGACTCCCTCACAGTACCGGCGACTCTCTCCCACAAGACCTGCTGAGGTGTATGTATTACTTCCAAAGCAGGAGTTGATGCGACTACCTCAGTGGTCCATGGAAGTACCCCTTGGTAGTCAGCGGAACCTCTTTGGAATGGTAACAATGACCCTTCTTCGGGTAGTCATCTGAACACTGACAATGGCGGTATACTTGATTACCATCAGAAAGTTGGTGAAACTACCTCCTGTTACTTAACCGCACCCTTTGCAGCAACTACTTTAACCTCTGCCAGGGTAGTCAATAGACTATCTCTACGGTAAGATGGAAGCTCACAACATAATAGATTTTAGTTTGCATGTGCAACAAATGCCTAGTTATTCAGCCACTATTATATGTTATGATAAACTGCAATACTATAAAAACTAACGAAACACTGAGCACATAGCACTAGAGTGAGTTAAACACCAAGAGCAAATAGTTCACTACTATCACTGTATTAACCTCAAATGCATCAATGCACTATACCTGGCAAAAACAGAAGACAGCAGTCTGATTTGCTAAATTGGAATCCGTGGCCAACCTTGAGAAACACTATGCTTCAGTTTACAAGGCTTACTAAACAGCTGCAATATGTTGACGTTTATGAGGTAATGTAGCATTTCAGGCATTTGAACAAGAATTTAATCCTTTGCCACGACAAAGGGCTGATTTATTTCAATGCGCCATGGAGGCATACATGGACAGAGGAATTAAATTCCAATATTGATATTCAACGACAAATTTACAATCTCACCAAATCAAGGCAATCATACTGCATCGATGCTAATGGAAGAAAAGAAATATGCCTAAAGACCAGATAAATGCGAAACCGGACATAATAAATAGCGCCAGTTCAATATCGCCATGGTGCCTGCATAGTAAGTACATCCTATAACGTTTCAAAAGTGCAACTTCTTGGCCATCATTTCATCCAATTTGTCAAAAAAGACTGTTGTCTCACCTTCTAAATGTTTTCGTTAGCACTGCCTCCACGTTTGTGTCAAATGCTGCCTGCTCCAGTTAAGATCTGAAAGAACAGCACAACTGTTAAAACTTTGTAAACATTTTATGCAATAAGAATATATATAGAATAATAGAATCGAATATATGTATATATATATATATATATATATATATATATATATATACATATATATATATATACAATATAATATTAAATACAATATATGGAATAGAATAATATAGAATGTAGAATACGAGCACATATGGTGATCACAAGAAACACTTATTTCTTATAAGCAGAGAATCCAGTTTACAACAGGAAGAGAAGAGCCTGAGAACAGCTATAATGCATCCGTTGATGTTCTCTTTGAACGAACCACAAATGGCCTTGCCGTCAGGGTATAACACAACCCCACACATGTGGATACACAATAGGCAGAACATATTTAAATAAGTATAAGAATATAAGTATAAGTTTATTTTCTAGATTCAACTGGAGGGTAGTTTTTGGCAAAAAGCTGCCTGCACAGCTTGACTGTGTCCAGAAAACCCCTACAAGCAGCAGCACACAAGTGGTACAGGAAATCTTCAACAGCCACACATAGAATAGTCACATTCAACAAAGAGAAACATTCACTATTTATGCATACAGTCTAATAATCTTTGCACAAAATTCGAACAATACAATCGAAATGCCCAAATGGTCATACATAGGTGCAGGAATAATAAAAGTAATAACCAAGCAAACATGCGGCATCTACTAGCAAAGACATCAAATCACATTTCAACAAAATATTTCCGCAGCTCAGCTTTGGTATATTCTTTTGTATGTTTATACGTGTTAAGAACATGGGACAGGTTATAAGACAACATTTGTAATTTATAATTAGCAAAGAAACATGGTATATTCCATGTATTAATAGGTCTTGTGTGTATGTTGGCACGACACATGCCCAAAGATGCCAGAGAAGAATAAAAATCGGCAGTGGATGCCACTGGAAAATAATTTTTTCTGTAACAATCTCAAGTTATACAACTGATTGACGTGGACCATGTTGTGTGCTTAAAAAGCATACTTGGAGGTAGTTGTATTATTAACATTAGCGATTATTCGAACAATCTTCTTTTGCAATACGAGAACCTCATATATGTTTGTTTTGGTCATTGTGGCCCATACTAAACTGCAACAGTTAAAGTGAAAATGTACATGGCGTCACTTTGCTGCAAGTAATTTGAGAAAACAGCCGTCTTCCAATAATGGGGCTCACTGCAGTGAGCTTGTAGCATAATGCCCCCCAATGTCACATTTTCACATGAAATCTACAGAATGTTTCCTTTATGCATGAATGAAATGCAAGCTGTGATTCTATGGGGGATTGGCACTGAGCTACCAAACAATCTTCGTAAGTGTGAATGACAGCATCATTAACAGGACTACCCTGCTGCTTTGCAAGGAGTCACTCCGTCTGAGTAACATCAAAAGCGGGTTGCGAAACATCACAGAGATGAGACAAAGTTCCAAATAAGGACCAGAATTATGCAGTATTGTTTATTCATCAAATAATGCTCACGATGTGCTGTCATGTTAACAATGCCACACAAAACAGCTAATTATAATGGCCGCCGGCAACTCAGTGCTATGACATACCACGTCTAGCGACTGCCTCATAACACATGAACCTTATGTAATATTCTAATGGCACTTTCCTTTTGCAGCAAGCAGTTAAAGTATTAAAGTACTGCAATGCACTTGCAAAGCAAAGATATTTCTCCATAATGGGATCAAGACAACATAATAAAAAGGACACCACCAGTACAGCGTAGATGAAGTGTATTCTGCAGTACTGTATAAGCGCTGAAGCTTGCTTCTTGGTACTGCTGAGTGATTTTCATGGCTGCCTAGTTCCTGTTTCGTGGTCTCACAAAGATTGTGGAATGATCAACACATTGCGACTAGAGTCGCTAAATTTATATATTTACGCTCATTGGAACCACTTTATTTGTTTACCCTTTTATTGACCGCGAATATAAATACAAAAACAAACTCTTTTATACCTAAATGTGCAAAAGATATCGAGAATAAGCATAATCAACGAAAAGAAGAGATATTTTGTACAAACTTCTTTAGTAATATGGGGGAAGAAATGGGATTCTCCCCAAGCGACATACGGCTGCGTTTGAAATTTGTACAGAGAGTTCTTTGCATATGTGTACTATAGGTGTACATTTCTTCGTATTGTGTGTCTGAGGCCACTACAGCAGGAGATCTTGCACCGGTCTGTATCCTTTGACCGGGCTTTCCAATGAAAACAAGTCCCATGTCTTTTTTTCCATCCTGTGTTCCTGCTCTAAACCGACTAATGACACTTGCTGCCAGTCATTCAGAGTTGGCTCAATACTTTGACAAGAAACTTCTTACTCAATGCCAAAAATCAGCAAGAAAAATTAAAATTTTTTGTATGCTGTATGCAGAACTCATCAATGAAGGGATAAAACAGCTCAAGTGTCGGAGTTGCTGAGCCACACACCTTTCACTACATCTTAGCATGTATATCAATGTACATTACAGTACGAATGCTGTATTACTCGTCTATAAATGCATCTACCACTACATCTTGAACAAATGTTTCACTCTAGGTTCAAGGTGGCGATGCGATATGATGTTTTGCTTCTTTGATCACCTACAAAATCTCTGATGACAGCATTGCAGATGTAGTTGCTATAGACGGATTGCATATTTCCATTTGTTAAAGAAAAAAATGTAAATGAAATGAACAAGTACATCAAGAGAAGCAACTAAATATTTCAACTAAGCCACATAACAAAGAAAGGAGTGTCAGTTTATCTAATGAAATATGGATGCAACTTGCAGCTTATCATTTGTCTTCGAAATCCAGATTTTGAGCATGTGCCCCAACTTTCGCTTGCCTTTCTTGCTTTCACTCCTGCATCGACTTCAGGGCATCCTGGTGGCATTCACTTTCGCATGTTTTTGTACTTGGTTCTTAGGCACATATACCACGAGAACTGGAATGAAATGAAATCAATTGACTTTACATATCTAATCAATAGTTCAATGAGATCCAGTTTTGAGATTTTGAAAGAAACTGCCAGCACAGTACACAGTTAAGCATGGAGTTTCCCTTACCTTAGCTTGCCTTTTGCACAATTTCCTTCATGTTCAAAATGTACCAATTGAGCTATTTTAGCGCACCTTTCAACACAATATCTGATAATTACTTTCAGTATTTGTGTTGTTCAAAACTTTATTGCATGAAAACGGCTACAAGTACAAAAATATATTATTTAACCAAATATATATTTAGCTGAGCATGCAATTAATTTTACAAGAGGTGGCCGTATGCATACCAGATGCAGAGGTGCTGTTGATATCTTCATATTTATTTAGCTGCAAAGCTTTGAAACCACCACATCTCTACTCAATCACAAGCACACAGACCTGAACAGCTGCAAGCAAGAATGGTCATAAACTTTACAAAGTACTAAGAAAGGCTTTGGCAGCATGCTTGACGTAAAAAAGAATCATGGGGTTTTATGCAACAAAACCACGATCAGATTAAGAGGCGTAACGTAGTGGTGCACTCCGGAAATCCGGAACACCTGGGGTTCTTTAACGTACACCTAAATTTAAGTACACGGGTGTTTTTGCATTATGCCACCATCGAAATGTGGCTGCCTTGGCCAGGATATGCTTAACATATAAATGTGCAGAAGAAGTCAAAATAAAAGAAAGTTATGAGAAAATGCTCTTACATGGCCAAGGTCCAATGTGTCCCTCAGTTCTGGGTACTGGTTTACGAGACTCCTTGCAGCAACAATCTACAAATTATTTGGGTACCTGATGTTTAGAAAAGCATGCATCAACCTTCCGCATAAAACAATACACAAAAACAATATGCGACAGCACTGTAGCGCAACCATTTCCATGGAATAATATCAAACAGTTGAAATGTGATTCATCATATGGAAGAACTTAAGTAAATTGCACCATGAAAGCACTAGGTGCATGACGACACCGAGCTTAGAGAATTGATCAGATGGATTTGACACAGGACAGGGGTAACATTTAATCCTTTTGTCCTGCAATAGCCAAGATAAACTGATAATCTTGACCAGAGCTCACAAACTCTTAAAATACTTTCAACAAACAAGATGTTATAAAAGGTTTTAATTATTATTTCAAATCAGCTTATTACTAAAACATGCACACAAGGGAAAATTAGCCATGAATGCAAACCTGAAGGAGCACCTCCTATAAGGATTTAGCAGGGCAGCTTATTAAGCTAGTTGCTGATCCCTTATCGTGAGTGTAGAGCGCAAAGGTTGAACGAGGACGTAGACACAAGCACTGACTATCAATGGAGGTTTTATTGCTGAATTCACACAATAGTGATATAGCTATCTGAAGAATAACTACTTAAAAGGAGAACAAAGCAGACCATCAAGAGGCACACGAAGAAATATATAGTTGCGTAAGAAATGCTAGCCGTAGGTTTGACTTCCCAGAAACTTGAGCTCTCTTTCTTATAATGCAATGGATGGCTTGTTGATGCACGCACTCTGTTCCCATGCCAGTTGTGCTACTTCAAGTACGATATGGGTATGACCATCCCTGTGCTTGTGAATAACTAGCATTCTTTCAAATCTAGGAGTGCAGCCACGTATGCTAGTATGATGAGCCAAAAAAACTTTCTCTGCCATTGTGTACATTATAATCATGCCCGCACTACCTCTCAAGACGGCATCTAGCAGTCTGCCCCATATGACAAGTGCCGCGTGAAAGAGAAATTTCGTACACAACCTTTTATGTGGAGTCAACCTGCCAAATCTTGCGCTTCACCTTCCAGATGCCTTTCTGACTGCCCTATCAGAAGAAGAGCTAAAGTTTTTCTGGAAGTCACGTGAACGGCCTGTATTTGTGATGCAATCTTACATTTTTTTATATCTCGATTTCTAGCGTAGTTCATTTTTTGCCCTCTCATCTGCTTTTCTTGTTTCTATTTTCAGAAGGTAATGTTTTTCACATAGCTCTTTCACTTGCTTGTGCAAATTCGGCACATTGAATAACAGCATCTCAGTTGACAGTCGGCACTTCTATCTATGTACTCGTTTACATTTGTGGTGTATGCTACCTATAAGAACTGTAACCAGCAGCCAAAGAAGCTTTATTCAACGCGTCATTCTAGCGCCTTCGCCGACTCATAACCCAAGACTCATGGCAAGGAAACCAAAGAGGATATTGCTCCATTGAAGCATGACATAAATTTTGACTGGGTGTTAACCTTTTTGTAACTTTCATGACTGCTTTTTTTAAGAAAGAGGAATGGAAGTAGAAGAAATGCTGCTGGTGGAGACCGAACCCACAAATTTGACATGACGCAATTAGCGCTGCACCAATTCATCTAGCCATGACTGTTTTTCCCTCCTGGTAGCCAAACCTCCATATTTTACATGAAACACGCAGCACTGTGCGAATTCTTCTAGCCACAACTGTCTTTCCATCCAATTCACTTAGTATTTGCAGACCCGCATAAAATGTAGCGCTGGGAATGTTATGGTTCGTTTTGTAAGCCAGAATAAAGAAAATGGGCTCAGGGCTGCAATGTCGACACTGCCATTGAATAAGTAAATTTCGAAGTCATGAGTGAACTGTAATTTAGAACTAGTCAACGATGTATCACTGATAAAAACATTTCGAACCAAGAATGCCATATACACTGGTAAACACTTGAAAGGCACTAGACCGTTTGGACATTGTTCACTGCCCCAATGCAAAGCTTTAGGAAAACAATTTTTTTCCCTTAGTTATCGAGAGTTTTCAAGGGGAACGACTAGCAACTAAGTTATAATCATGAATTAGACAACAAAAACATGTTTTGAATATAGACACCTCCAACTTTTCTTAGTGACATAACCGCATGAGGGAGGGCAATACCCTTTCTAATTAACATTGTGCATTCATATGGCAATGCAAGGTTGGCGAAAATGTGTGAGCGAACATAATTGAGACGTTTACTCTGGAATGAGTTCTAACTAAGTACATTCTATCCCAACTTTATTTACATCTGGTAGAGGTCGGCAAACTGATGCATGAGTCTACTCACTCGGACTGATCTCGAAAGTGAGTCTCAGTGAGTCCGACTAAGGCGAATTTCTGTAGGTCTTAGCCTGAATGAACCCGGCTGAATAGAATTTTGGTGAGTGTGAGTGAGTTCTCATTATTTTGCTGACCTATGCATCCAGGTAATTGCTGTGACTTACATTGTCTGAGATGACGAATCGTTGGCAATCAATTCAATTTTCTTTTGAAGATTGTCAGGCACGTCTCCCGCTGTGATATTTCAGAGGTGTGCAGCAATGTCAATGGGCATCAGAGGCAGTGTGCACGATGACAGTCCCTTGTACTCCCTCCTCTGACTGCATTCTCCACATGTTCAACTGCACAACCAGACGGCCTTAAAAAGAGAAGTATTCATTGAAATCAACAACAAAATCCAGCGCTAGAAAAACAAAAGATGGTATCTAACACTATCACTCCACATGCTCAAATTTGCCTACTATAGTTAATGACGAGCTAAGAATACAGGAAGGGCTCTTTATAAATATGGGCACATTTGCCATGGCAAATGGAGCCCATTGATGTTTAAGGATAATGATGTACGAACAGCAAAAATTACTGACTGAGACAACCGACTCGTTACAGCATGAATGAGCAGTTAAAAGCAAATTTAAGAGGAATCTTACCACCCCTATACAGATACCTCCTTACCAACGCACAATGACCCCTCTCCCCCTTTTTGCATTGGTACCATACACAAGGAAGGCGCATTACTGGTTCCTTCACAGACATTGGCACCACGAGCAAAAAGCTCCCCCACCAAGCTGAAAAAAGCAACCATAGTGACACACCTGCAAACATTCCGTCTGAGGAAAGTTTGTTGCTAACTACATCGCCTACCGAGGTATTGCTTTGAGAAGGACAAATACTGGGCCATAAAGTGCCAAGTCCAGACTAGGATTGTCTTGGGACCAGAAACAGAGAACAAAAGCAGGTCAGATAAAGGCCAAGGATGATTTGATAGATCAAAAATATACCAGAACATTCTGGTTCTCAAATACATAAACTAGACTGATTGTGTTTATCCAAACACTATTATCTCCCTATCACATTTCTGGTGGCTAACGAATGAATATTTCAATGAATGTATGTTTTTTTACAATTTCTTAGTGCCTTTGGTTAAAAGCTTTTTTGTGAAACATGGCCATTATTTCAAATAGGAAGTTAACTCTTCACTCAGCATTACATAAATCTGAGCCACTGAGATAGATACAAATGTCAAGGTCGGATAACGTGGTAGGCTTTGAAAGGTGATATGGCAGGATTGAGGAGTCACGAACATGATTGTGCTTCTTAAGCTCTTAATATATCATGAGTTATATTTGGGCTGTCTAGACTGCACAACATTTTTTAAAAATGTATTGTAGCTGTTTGTTTTTATGTTTTCGTAAATACACCTCATTTGTCATACCTATTTGTAGCAGAGCATTCCAATATTTAACAAGGACAGTGGTATGCTATAGAAGTGTAACTAGGACTATATAGATACATCAAAATATTAACGAACTCTTTATTTTTACATTGTGGAATTGCCCCTATGGCACGCATTTATTTGTTTACTAAATTGCCATGAGCTTATTCCCCAAAGTTAAGATACAACCAAGGGCGGAAAAAAAAACTTCAGGACAGGAATGAGTGTCACTTGCTACTACTTTATTGAAAGCAAGCAGGATAATATTTATAGGTGAAGGTGGCCATGTGCGCACATATGTTTTCATGCAATACTCAAACAAGTTTGCATTACTACTCAGTCATACAGTGCAGAAACTACTTAAGCTTAGAGAAGAAGTCATCGACGGCCTCAGCACATGCCACAAGAGTGCCATCCTGGCTCTCGACGTGAAGGGAGCCTTCGACAACGTCAGTGCTAAACAGCCTACAACATACCAACTGTGGACGGTGGACATACGACTACGTGCGGGACTTCCTGACGGGTAGAATGGCGACCATAGGCCTGGGGAACCTCAGGACCGAGAAGTTCCAAATACCGCAGAAAGGAACCCTCCCGGGGTCGGTGATCTCCCCGTTGCTGTTCAATATAGCGATGAGGGGATTGCCGAAGCTCTTGGAGAACATCAGGCGTATCCGTCACGCAATGTACGCAGACGACCTGACCATGTGGACGTGCACGGGATCGGTGGGCGAACAACAAGACGCCTTGCAGGGCGCCATTGACAGGACCGAACATTATCTACACTGCTGCGGTCTTTCATGCGCGCCGGAAAAGTCGGATCTCCCGATACTCAAAAAGAGGACAAGAGGGCGGCCTCCGAAGGAGACACCTGACCCAACGTTGACACTACATGGAGTCAACATACCCAAGGAGGACGCACTCTGTATTCTGGGCCTCACTTTCCAGAAGGACGGTGCCGGTCTCGCCGCGATTAAAAAACTGCAAGCGACAGTTACCCAAATCACGCACAAGGTGCCAAGAGTGACAAACAAAAAAGCACGGCCCGAAAGAGCAGGACACAATCAGATTAATACAAGCCCTGATAATTAGCAGAGTCACTTACGGCACCCCGTATCTGGGTCTCAAGAACGGCGAGAGAGGCAAATTAAACACCCTAATAAGAAAAAACCTACAAGCTGGCACTGGGGCTTCCACCGACCACGTCAACGGAGAAGCTACTCAGCCTGGGCATCCACAATACTTGAGAGGAACTAGTAGATGCCCACAAGATGAGCCAGATAGAGCGACTCAAGCTCACCAGCACGGGTGGGGGCACGCTAATAAAACTGGGCTACCCAGTCGCATATGAGTCGACAAAACAATGGGTTCCTCTACCCCTGAGGAAGATCATGGTGGCCAGCATCCCGGGAAACATGCACCCTGAATACCACAGAGAAAGGAGGCAAATGAGAGTGAAAGCTCTACGTAAGGCCTACGAAGTACCAAGACTAGGAGAAGTCCAATACACCGACGCGGCAAAGTACAAGAACAGAGCGGCCCACGCTATCAGCGTGATCAACGGCCAAGGACAAGAGGTAGCAGCGGCCTCGGTAAGCACTCCGGACATCGACTGGGCGGAAGAAACGGCAGTAGCCCTGGCGGCCACTACGGGCCAGCGAGAGGAAGATAAAATCACAATCATAAGCGACTCACAAACAGCATGTAGAAATTACCAAAAGGGCCGCGTTTCCAAACAAGCCCTGAGCATCCTCGAAAAACTAGGCAATTTTCCAGAACTGTACATTGTCTGGGCCCCGGGACCCGAGCCCCTGGGGGGTAGTGTAGCGGCTAATGCCGCTGCCCGAGATCATATTCTCCGGGATATCCCACCGGGTTCACGAGCACCGGTAGACCAACAAGGTAGCGTCCCGAAAAGATACGCCGATATCTTGAGCCACCACAGACTGGGTAGGAGGATCTATCCACGCCCGCATCCCTAGCTGACAAGAGAAGAGGCGGTGATCTCGGAAACACGTTCGAAGAACTCGCGGAAGCGCAGCTCGTTGCACAAATCGCCAGGCTCCAGCACACTGCCACCGGCCGCAAGCCCCTCAAAAGAATAGGGCATAACACAGACGGAATAGAGGATCGGGCTGCTAGCATACCAGACAGCGTTCGCCACACACTAGACGTTAGCTCCCTACCGAGAAACTAGGACCCGAACCTCCACGCCGCCAGAAGGCAGGCACGAGCAGATTTCGTGGAACGAAACCTGGCCGTACTAGAAATTCACAGTATACACAGACGCGGCCGCATACCCATGGGACCGCAACACTAGAATCTTTAGAGTCGCGGCAGCAGTGGTAAACCACACGGGAGAACCAAATAGCTGCGCGACCCTGAGCAACTGCACGGTAACGGAGGGGGAGGAAGCCGCCGTAGCACCAGCGGCGGCTGAAGGTTACCGCAGGAACAAATCTCTGATAATTCTAACGGACTCCAAAGCAACATGCAGGAACTACACACAAGGCAGGGTTAGTAAGGAAGCACTGAGAATCCTCCTCAAAGCAGAGCCTCCAAACAATAAGATAAAACATAGGATCTCGTGGATACCGGCACAAACGAGGGAAACTCAAGGGTGGACCGCCTAGTCCGCGAACTCACGCACCGAGCAGGGCAGTCGGAAATCCTAGAGGCCCCCTTAACGGTGGAGCTGACGTATGCAGAAATACTTAACCACTATAGAGGAAGGAGACTTAAATACCCCCCACCCCACACATCGCTCACCCAACATGAGGCAGTAAGCTGGCGAAGACTGCAAGCAGGTACGTTCTTCAACATGCGCACTTTACACAAGATGTTCCCTACCCAGTACAGGGATACATGTCCGTGGTGCGGAACATCCCCCACGTTATACCACATCACGTGGGAATGCAAGCGTAATTTTGCATTCTATAAATTAAATGACCCAAGTGCGGAACAATGGGAGGGTCTGCTCACCAGCAGCGAGCTCGCAACCCAACGGGCAATTGTGCAGCACGCCTGCGAGGCAGCAAGATTCAGCGGTGCCCTGGAATAGGGGCGCCGACCTTGTGAAGCGGCCAGGACTCAAAACATGAAGACACCGGCCCACCGCCAATCTCTCTGAGATATAGAGAAATAAAGTTTTTCCATTCCATTCCATTCCGAAAACTACGGACAGGCACTTTCCCGCACGGCACCCTGCTTCACGCCATGTATCCTACGAGCTATGCTCACAAATGTGCCTTCTGCCCTACGCCCGATACCCTCTACCACATGGTATGGGAATGTCAACAAAACTCATCGACACCGCCCATCACCGGACCAACCGTCGAGTAGTGGGAGGCCCAGCTGACAAGCTTGAGCCCTGAAGACCAGCATCGCCTGGTGAGCAGGGCCAAGCTATCGGCTCAGGCCCACGGCATCCTGGACTAGTGACGCCGCCCACCTCGGGTGATTTTAGCGTAGGCTCATTTCTACAAATAAAGTTTATTCCTCCTCCTCCTATCACTTCATGTTTCCAATAAATGGTGCTTCTAAATATTTGATATTGAGTGGCTTAACGTTATTCTGCACAAAAACATTAAAATAATAAAGGAATGAAAAATTAGGCAAGAGTTCCCTACAGGAGAACAAGGCGGCTTTGAGAATACAGGACAGGGTATGAGCCACATGCTGAGGCAACAGTAACAACAAGACAAGGCACGCGCGCTTCAGAGCGCCAAGTTTTAAGAGAATAATGAGAACATTAAGGGTGCGCACCACTCTTGACGCACACTCTTGAAGAAAGAGAGTCAGAAGAGGGTCACTACTAGCTCGACTCTCTTTGTTTCAGTCGCTGACTACCTTTTTTTCCAAAGGTAGTCACAAAACGGAGTCAGGAAGGACGCATGAAATGGAGGACTCCCATGCTTCTTGAAGGGAGTCAGTGAAATGCACATATGATGTTACAGGTTGCAACGAATGTGGATTCCTTGCTTCACTCAATCAAATAACGGATTGACTATACCAAGGAAAACAGCACAAGGTGTAACTACCCGAGTTCAACTCTGTAGCTGCAAAAAGTAAAATGCGTTTCATGCAGTGCTGCATAATTGCATAATTAGCATAGCAAGTAATACAAATAGATTTTTTTAATTATTTCGTAAGAAATAATAGAAGCAGGATGGTGCAACGCCAAACTCCAAAAGTGATAACACTGGTTGGTATATACATATATACAGTGCAAGCTCGTTAATTCGAACTTCAATAATTCGAATTTATGGATAATTCGAACTGTACGATTTGGTCCGTCCAAGCTCCACAGAAGTCTATGTATAAAAAGTCCGTTAATTCGAACGCGAGAAGGTTCCCTCATGGATAATTCGAACTACGCTCGCCTGGCACATGGCCAGAGAAACGCGCCTATTGCCTACACACAAGGCTGTATTGCCTCCGAAACGGAGAGAACGGCGAGAGAAGGCAAAATTGGAAAAAAATCTAACCGACGCGGAGTCAGCCAGAAGGCAGCGGTGGCTGCCGCCTCTCCGTTCTACCAGAGTCCTTCCATGTTTTTCTGGTCACGAAACTCCGCCGTCACGCTATGGCAGAGGTTCATATGCTGCCCAAAGGTGCCGCGACGCGGCGCCACTGTGCCACAGAGGGCATCGTTCGCGTACCGAAATGCGTGCGCAGTGCGAGGCGAGCTGACTTTTCGGGTGCGTTCTGTGCATGTGTTGTGCTATTGTTCGAGTGTTGGGCTGTTTGGTTGAAGTGGTGGGGTGGGACAACGATGCCGAACACGTGTTGCGTGCCTGGGTGCCGTTCCGGCAACAAGGGCACGACCGAAAGGGTGCCTGTTTACCCAATAACAAGGAGCAGCGCGAGAAATGGAAGAGGGCCATACCGCGGCAGGAAAGTGGCGGTTTCAATTTCGAATCGAAGTATACACGTGTGTGCGCGAAACACTTTGACGCCTCGGACATCGTCACTGCGTACCATTTCAACATCAACGGCGACGATGTGTCCCTGGAGCGTGAGAAGCCGACGCTGAACACATTTGCTTTATGCTTTGTTGCAACCTCAATTTGTGTTATACCAGGATAGAGTAGTTCACAGCAATAGCGCCCTTACCCCGACCATCTATGAAAGGTATAGCATTAGAATTCCTTTAAATGCAAGTGTTAAAACAGAATAATATGCATTGTTTTATTTTCCATTGTCCTTTAGTCTTGGCTAATGATGGGCTACAATTCTTCAATTGCACGTACCTTTAAGTCTATAAGCTGCTATGAGTAAGAAGGTTATTAGCACACTGTTAGCTACATTTGTATTGTGATTTGCTGAGCAAGTTTTGTCTGCGTGTTTAAGTAACAGCTGAAGAAGTAGAAAGGTGGTATCTCTAACAAGCCATTTAAAAAAAAATTGCTGTATTTATGATGTGGCTACTTGTGTTCGTTTGAGAGTTCTTTAGCCGTGTGTTATGAAATGCTTATGCTTTACACTTTCTTGTTTATAGAAACAATCGACTATGCATTCTGTACTTATTGCCATTCGTTTGCTGGTGTTTGTTTCCTGCCTCCCAATGCATACCTCTCACGTTTGCGCTTATTTCTTTATGCGTATTATATCAGTGTCATGCTTTGAACAAACTTCTTGCGTTGTGAATGGTGGACTATTTGTGACCGGACGCCTCCGTGCTATCTATATTTCGCTCCGCTTATTTTACATGATAAATAAATGATCGTGCTTGTATTTTGTTTTTGCACCAACACGCTTTATTCATTTTCTTAATCGAATTATAAAGGTTTTTTTTTTCATTTTTCGACCATGATAAGAATATCAGGACCGGTGATTGCAACATTTTAACATATTGTAAATAGTTGCGAATTAAGAACCAATATACCTAGTCTCGTTGTTTCTTCGTCGAAACCACGAGCATTGTGAATAAGTGCTGGGCTTACTGACCCTTCTAAACGACTGTTTGCTAAGGCAATTAATTGCCTAATTACAGCTAGTTTCAACTGTGCAGGTCTTAACACTTCAGGTTCGCCTTAATCCGTTGTTAAAAGCCGCACCGAAGGCATTTAGCAGGATGCGTTGTTGGGCAAGTTGGTTCATTGTAATAGGAAACATTGGTTGCGCTTTCTAGACAATCACATGTAAGAAGACAGGACAGGTCTGTCTGTCTGTCCTGTCTTCTTACATGCGATTGTCTAGGAAGACATTTAGTAGCGAAGTTCGTCTTGCATTAATTCTACCTGAATCTTATTCAGAAATGACATCGCTTTGCAAGAAATCTTAAGCGCATGGAGCAGCTCAGTTCCCTTTTCTTTGTCATTAAGTATTCTACGGTAGCAGCCCTTTGCAATAGCAATTTCATTCTTTTGATCTCGTTATAAGATACTGCCCACAGCGTCCTTCTATGCCACAGTTTAACAGAAACTGAACAGCTGTGCTCGGCGAACAATCTGGCGCTATGCGCAACGGAGAATTGGCGCTTACTCCTCTGGTGATAAGTGGGACCACTGGCGTTTTGTTGCGAATGCGCGGTGTTTAACTTAAGGCAAATATTAAAAAGCGGAGCCCACCGAAGCGTTGAGGCGAACGGCGATGACGAAGCAATCCGGACCGGGACCGCCCGGCCGTGTACAGCGGACGCACTTCGACGGGGGCGAAATGCAAAACACCCGTTTATTTAAATTTAGGTGCATTTTAAAGGATCCCAGGTGGTCAAAACTAATCCCGAGTCCCCCACTACGGCGTGCCTCATAATTGTATCGCGGTTCTGGCTCTTAAAATTCCTGATCTTTCTTTTTGGTCTGAGACCGCCGCAAACTCCATGTTATAAGCGGCTTTTTTTTTCGTCCCGTGCGCTCATATCATCGCAGAAGACACGCTCAGGTAGTAATTTAATTATATTCAATGTTAAAAATAGTTACGTGAAACTAAAGCGATCGTTGAGGAAGTTGAGAAAGCTAGAATACCGAGGCTGCCCCACACACAACCACAGCGGTAGCGGCGTTCGCATGCCCTCTCATGCACGGTTGCGCCTCTAGCGGCGGGCGCTGGCGCTATATGAAACTGAGGCGGCAGTTTCGTGACCAGAAAAAACATGGAAGGACTCTGGTTCTACGTAACCTCCGAAACTTCATGCCCGTTGCGAATCTCGGAGGCTTCGCAATTCTTGTACAGCTGCTAATGTTCTGCGGAGATGGCACGGCAAGCTCCAAAACAAAGCGAATCAAGTACGTCGCAGCTGCGCTTGCAATCAAGCACCAACGAATCAGGGCCTTCGCCACCTTGACATGTTCAGCATCGTGGTCTCAGCAGTCTTCATCGGTTGTGCACCTCTGTTTTCAGCTTAGGAGTTATCGGCCGTCGCGATTCATTGTGATGGTGTTAAGCCTCGGCTAACGTTCGTTTCGGTGGACATCGGTGGTGTGGCGCAGTCGGACCCAGAGTTTCGACTTGAAGATGGCATGTGCCCGCGGCACACGCCATCACTTTCTGAAACGCCAAATTTCTGACATGCCCTACTGCTTCCAAATCGCAGTGTACTGTTGCCCTCCTTAACTTTCGTTAGTTCGAACTTTCATTAATTCGAACTGAAGCGGCTTCCCCTTGCGGTTCGAGAGAGAGAGAGCGTAAACTTAAATTTCAAATCAGCAAGATTTGAGTCCGGCGTCTTTTAGTGGGTCTGGGCACCCGCCGCGGACGCGGTTCCGAGACCTTGTCTCGAAGCGGCTTCCTCGGCTCGCTGGACGGCCCAGAGTTGTGCTGTCAGGTCAGAGCTGAGCAGTGCGGTCATCCAGCGTGACTGGAGGCTGGTGGTGGAAGAGACGGAGGGATCGGCACTGCCCGACTTGTTTGTTAAGTCCCGACACTCCCATAGCATGTGATTTAGTGTGGCAACCTCGCCACACGATGTGCATCTGTTTGTAGTGTACATGTCTGGATACATGGCGTGCATGAGTCTGGGGTTTCTGTAAGAGTCTGTTTGTAATTGTCTGAAGTGTACTGCTTGCGTCCTGTCTAACATACCGTGAGGGAATGGGTATATGCGTCTTTGTAATTGGTAGTGTGCCGTGATGTCGTGAAAAGTAGTCATACGATCCCCCCATGCCAAGACGTTTGCAGTACCCCGCAGGGGCTCTTCCTCCGATGCTGCTCGGTGAGTCAGGCCTCGAGCAACGCCGTGAGCCGCTTCGTTGGGGGTGCTCATTCCAGTGTGTGCCGGGATCCACAGCAAATGCCTTCGGGTATCAACGTCGGCCTCTCCCTGGTGTATGGGATGTCGCTGGAGTATCTGATACGCCTCTTGCGAGATGCGCCCATTTGCAAAATTGCGAATTGCCGTTTGCGAGTCACAGATCACGTATGTAGCTTTGGTTTGTGTGAGGGCCAGTGCTATCGCCGCTTCCTCTGCCGCTTCGGCATGTGCCGTGTTCACGGTGACGCTCGTGAGGTGGTTGCCTCGGTGGCTAGTAACTGCTGCCACGAAACTCTTCCTGTCTCGATAGCGGGCTGCGTCGGTGAAGACCGCATCCTTGTCGTTAGAGTAACTTTTGTTCATTTGTTGTGCCCTGGCTTTACGCCTCCCCGTGTGGTGTTGGGGGTGCATGTTGCGAGGCAATGGGGGTACGTATAGTTGCTCGCGTATGGGTCTTGGAATGTCTACTTTGACGCCATGTTGCGAGTGGTATGTGATGCCGAGATTTTCAAGCACGTGTCTGCCCGGGCGGGTCTTGGATAGGCGTTCAAGTTGGGACACTTGTTGCGCCTCCACGAGTTCTTCGAGCGTATTGTGTAGGCCTAGATCTAAGAGCTTGGTGGTGCTGACTCCAGGCGCAAGTCCCAACGCACATTTGTACGCCTTGCGTATGAGCGCGTTGAGCTTGTTTTTTTCCGCAACCGTCCAGTTGTGAAACGCTGCCGTGTACCTTATCTGGGAAATGACGAAGGCTTGGATGAGTCGGATGACGCTGCCTTCGCGCATGCCCGCGTGTTTGTTGGTGATGCGTCGAATGAGCTGCATCGTGCTGGTGGCCTTTGCCGTTATCTTGCGAAGTGCTTCGCCATTGCCACCCTTATGCTCTATCATCATTCCTAGTACCCGGATTTTCTCTACTATCGGGATGGGTAGGCCATTTGATGCCGTTAATTGGATCTTTTGCTTTTCCTGGGGGGTGTAGCATTTAGGTGGGCGCCCCTTTCTGACTGGTCTATACAGCAGCAGTTCGGATTTTTCGGCCAAGCAGGCGAGTCCCGTGCCCACGAGGTAGTTTTCTACGCATTGGAAGGCCTGTTGTAAACGTTGCTCGATCGCTCCGTCGCTGCCCGTTGTCGTCCAGATCGTAATATCATCCGCGTATAGCGTGTGATGCAGTCCTTCGATTTGAAACAGTCGGTCGGGCAACCCCAGCAGGACGAGGTTGAAGAGCATTGGTGAGATCACCGAGCCTTGCGGGGTGCCCGAGCTGCTGATGTTGATTTGCTCTGACTGTAGTTGCCCCACTCGCATGCGAGCGGTTCTTCCCGTGAGGAAGTCTCGGACGTAGTTGTACGTGCACAGGCCGAGATTTAGATTGTCTATTTGTCGCAATATGGCATCGTGGCGAACGTTATCGAAGGCCCTCTTCTGGTCCAGCCCGAGGATGGCTCTCGTCGAACGCCCCGGATTGTGTATGATTTGGTGTTTTAGTTGCAGAAGGGCGTCTTGCGTGGAGAGATGTCTTCTGAACCCAATCATGGTGTGTGGAAATAAGTCGTTGTCCTCGAGGTAATCTGTGAGTCTATTGAGAAACGCGTGCTCCATTAACTTGCCCACGCAGGACGTGAGGGAGATGGGGCGCAGGTTTTCCAGCTGTAATTTCTTTCCGGGTTTCGGTATCAGTGTGATATTTGCTTCTTTCCATTGTCGGGGTAGCTTGCCGTGCGCCCAGCACTCGTTAATGTATTTTGTTAGTTTCTCGATCGATCCGTAATCGAGATTGCGTAGTGCCCTATTGGGTATTCGATCGGGGCCAGGGGCCGACTTGGTGTTCAGCTTTACGAGGGCCGCCTGGATTTCGGCTACGGAGAATTCCTCGTCTAGGGTGGCCTTGCTTTCTCCTGAGTAGTCTGGATATATTTGCGGTGGCGTTTGGGATATGTAAAGGCGTTCCGTATCCCGTAGGAATTGTTCTTCCGTTCCCCCGTAAGCGTGTATGATTTTGTATATGCCTTGCATGTGTGTGGTCTTGGTGTTGGCGGGATCGATCAGGTACCGCAGTATCTGCCACGTGCGACGCGTAGTGAGTTGACCATCCATCTCCGCGCATTTCTCTTCCCATTGTTGATGTTGCAGGTTAAGCGCGTGCTTTTCTATTTCTTTGTTGAGCTGTTGCGGTTCGAATTAACGAGCTTTTACTCTATATATATGTGTGTGTGTATAAATATATATTGTGAGACGAGGTTTAGGCAGCCAGTCTCTTCTTTATTCTCCCGAGACAGAGCCCCACCACCAGGCCCCAAAACGGTGATGATGAGTATGTACAGGTGAGAATATGAAGCGTATGAATAATGCTCACACTAATTGCCCCGCACGCGTAAGCGGCCAGTCAGGCCGCGACTTAGCCAGGAGGGGAACGCCGAACGAATCGTTTTAGGCGCGAAACGTGAACGATCTCCGAACCACGACAACGATGGTCGGAATAAACGTCTACGGGAGTAACGCGATAGTTCACGGGGGATGTTTGTTCGTTAATAATATAGGGTCCAAGAAAGCGAGATTCAAACTTCTCGCACAAACCGGGTGCACGAATGGGCGTCCAAAGAAGCACTTCTTCTCCGGGACGAAAGGAGACGTCGCGGCGAGAGATGTCGTGAACGTTGCTTGCGATCTTGCTGGCTGACTTCTGTGTTGAAACGAGCACGTTGACGGCATTCCTCAAGTCTCGAAACGAACTGTTCGGGCGTACAGTCTGAGGTGTTAGTTGGAGCATTGAAGAAAGCGGCGTCGATGGTGAATGTCGGTGAACGGCCGAAAACTAGGTAGAAAGGTGAGTATCCCGTAGTTCGTTGGATAGCGGTGTTGTGAGCAAAAGTCACGAAAGGTAAAAGTTTGTCCCAATTATCGTGGTTTGGCCCGATATACATCGATATCATGTCTATCAGTGTGCGATGAAATCGCTCGGTTAAGCCATTTGTTTGTGGGTGATATGCGGATGTCGTCTTATGAAGTGTGCCACAAGCTCCGAGTACTTCTGCGAGCATTGCTGACATGAAAGTCTTGCCGCGGTCGCTTAACAGTACACGAGGGGCACCATGGCGCAGCACAATGGCATCTAGAAAGAAGGTGGCGACGTCGGAGGCTGAACTAGAGCGTAGAGGAGCGGTCTCTGCGTAACGTGTGAGCTGGTCAACAGCTGTCACGATCCATCGATGACCCGCTGGCGTTATGGGCAGAGGGCCGACTAGGTCTATCCCAACCGTGGCAAACGGTGTCTCGGGACATGGGATGGGCTGTAAAAGCCCAGCAGGAGGCGAAGTCGGTCGTTTCCGCCGTTGGCACTGAACGCAAGAAGCGACGTACTTGGCCACAAAGGTAGACATGCCTGACCAAAAGAAACGGCTCCTAACGCGGTGGTATGTTTTGTGGAATCCCAAATGGCCAGCAGATGGGTCGTCGTGCAAGGCTTCAAGCACTTGTGTGCGCATCGAGCGTGGGAGAATAGGTACCCAGCTGTGTCCGTCGGAGTTGTATATGTAGCGGTACAGCACATCGTTGTCAAGCTTAAATAGTCGCAGTTGTCGACGTAATCTGGCATTTGGTGCAGATGTAGTTCCGCACAGGCGTTGGATGATGCTGTCGCAGTAGGGGTCAGAACGCTGACACGAGGCGAGGTGAGTGAGGTGATTGGAAGATAACGTGTCAGTAACCATGAGAGGTAATAACGGGAGTGAGGACTTAGTCTCATCATCAATTGGCGAGCAATGGAGAGGTGTACTCGAAGCTAATAATGGCAGCGGGTAGCGAGAGAGAGCGTCGGCATCTTGATGCTTTTTCCCAGACTTGTAGACAACGTCAAAGTCGTACTCTTGTAATCGTATCACCCAGCGACCAAGTCGTCCGGACAAATTTTTGATTGACGACAACCAGCATAAGGCGTGGTGGTCGGTTATAACCGTGAAATGGCGTCCGTAAAGATATGGTCGAAATTTTTGGACCGCCCGAACTACTGCGAGACATTCCTGTTCTGTGATCGAGTAATTCGTTTCGGCAGGTGTTAGTGCGCGACTGGCATAGGCAACAACTCTCTCTCGTGAGGTGGTATCACGCTGTAAAAGTACAGCACCGATCCCATGGCCACTGGCGTCGGTATGCAAGCAAGTCGGTGCGTTGTCATCGAAGTGACAGAGGACAGGGTCGCTGGTTAATGCCTGCTTGAGGGCTTGGAAAGAAAGTTCGCATTCATCTGTCCAAGGGAAAGCAGAGCCCGACGTGAGCAACTTGTGTAGCGGCGACGCCATGGCTGCAAAATGACTGATGAAGCGGAGGAAGTAGGATGCCAGGCCTAAGAAACTTCGTAATTGCTTTTGATTTTCAGGGCGAGGGAAGCGATGCACGGCAGCAACCTTTTCGGGATCTGGTCGAATGCCATCTTTGCTGATAAGATGGCCCAATACTTTGATGTGCTTTCTGGCAAAATGGCATTTCGTTGTGTTGAGTTGGAGTCCAGCGTTGGAAATGCAAGTGAAAACTTCGTCCAAGCGCTCAAGGTGCTGACTAAAAGTTGTAGAAAAGATAACGATGTCATCTAAATAGCACAGACAGGTCTTCCACATAAGGCCACGTAAAACTGTGTGGATCATGCGTTCAAATGTTGCAGGGGCATTACATAAACCGAATGGCATGACGTTAAACTCGTAAAGTCCGTCTGGCGTTGCAAAGGCTGTCTTGTCCTTGTCCGCTTCGTGCATGGGGATTTGCCAGTATCCGGATCGGAGGTCTAGACTAGAGAAATATTCTGCACCCTGGAGGGAGTCAATGGCATCGTCAATTCTTGGCATCGGATATACGTCTTTGCGCATGATCTTATTAAGGGCTCGATAATCGATGCAGAATCGTACGGAGCCGTCTTTCTTGCGAACCAGCACGACAGGAGACGACCAAGAACTGGAGGATGGCCGAATGATGTCTCTTTTGAGCATGTCATCAACGTTATCCGCAATGATTTTCCGTTCTGCGGAAGACACGCGATACGGGCGGCGGCGTACAACCGAACTGCCTTCGGTTTCGATGCGATGTACTGCGTCGGAAGTGCGCCCCAGAAGCTTGGAGTGGACGTCAAATAAGGCTCTGTGTTTGTGCAGGAGTGCCAGAAGGTCTTCTTTCTGCGCAGTGGGCAAATCGGGATTTATCGCGGCCGTTAAAGCAGCGGCAGCAGTGTGATAATCAGTTGTGGTAGACAAAGGTGGTGATTCGGTGTGAAGCGGTACCAGCAAAAGAGGTTCGGTGTCAGTAAAGCATGTCACAGTAGAGCCCTGGGAGAGCACAACTGGCGAAGAAGTAGGGTTATGAACAGCGACTGAGGCTCTGCCGTCCTGAAACCGTACTAGGCTAGGAGTAAGGCTAAGCCCACCAGAAATGCAGTAACCACTCGGTGCAAGGAACACATCACCATTAATAATAGTGTCGGAAGTCAGCGTCAGAATATGCTCAGTGCCCGCGGGAATGAAACAGTCGGTAGACGTGACAAAACGCAGGCTGTGATCATTGACAGAGGACGAAGATTCAGTGTCTGTCATATGAATAGTTCGCTGACGGCAAGAGATTAAAGCTGAGGCGGAGGACAGGAAGTCCCATCCCAATATCATCGCGTAAGTGCACGAAGACAGCACGACGAACTGAATGTGGTGGAGGATGCCATCAATGAAAACGCGCGCAGTGCAAACACTGGAGGGCTGAACAAGAACTGCATTAGCACAACGAAGGGGAGGGACATTATACGGTGTCTTCACTTTTCGCAATCGAGAACACAAGTCAGCACTAATAACGGAAAGCGATGCACCTGTGTCAACCAAGGCTTCGATTCGGACACCTTCAACAAACACCAAAAGTACATTTGACGGGCGCTCTGGAGGCATTTCACGTTGTCCAAAAGATGCAGCTTCCCCTCCTGAAGCTGCACCATTTAGTTTTCCGGGCGGTGATCGGAGGACGAAGTAGCCGGTCGTAGAGGGGAAGAAGAGCGCCGCATCGGTGATGGAGAGCGACGACGCGGGAAACGCGATGAACTGGCAGTGTTGAAGTCCTGTGGAGATGGGGAACGTGGTGGATAATAAACGTAGTCAGTACGCCGACGTCGTGGTACAGGGCCAGAAAACTGATCCCTTTCAAAGCCGTCATAGCCACGTCTTTCATCTTGCTGACGGCGTCGGCAAAACCTGGAAATGTGGCCACGGATGCCGCAGTAGTAACAAACCGGTCGAGGTGGGCTCCATGTGTTATAAGACGGAACAGGCGATGGTCTTGCAGTGAGAGGATTCAGGGACATGTGCGGTGCAGGTGCGTGTTGTGGTGGCTGCTGGGGGGGGGGTGGCGCTATAGAGGCAACCTGAGCGTACGTTGGCGTATGGATAGGGTGCGGGCTCGTGATTTGCGGGCAGGTCACTGCAGCTAGCTCTTCCCTCACGATATGGCGTAGGACGCCACCAGGAGGCGTCAGATGGACCTCAGGAGGGTTGGACGAAGCTTGGGCGTGCAGTTCCTCACGGATGATGGAGCGAATCAAAGCACGTAGCTCGCTGTCGTTGGACGCCTTGAAATCAGATGTGTCAGGGTGCAAGCGGAGCATATGAAGGTCATCGAGACGCTGACACGTACTGATGATGTCGGCGACGGTAGTGGGATTCAGCACTACAAGAGCATTGAATGCCGCAGTCCCAATACCCTTGAGCAGGTGGCGTACACGGTCACTCTCTGCCATCGAGGTGTTCACGCGGCGGCAGAGGGCGAGGACGTCTTCTATGTACGAAGTGTAGGACTCGCCTGAGTGCTGTTCACGCTCAGCAAGCTTCTTCTTAGCGATATCGGCGCGGACAGACGAGTTCGCGAAAATCTGGCGTAGTTGGTGTTTAAAGATGCTCAAGTTGACCAAATCGAGCTCATGATTGTAAAACCATGTTTTCGCAACTCCGGTTAGGTAGAAGGCGACGTGAGCAAGTTTTGCTGATTCGTTCCAGTGGTGTAAGTCACTCACGCGCTCGTATAGCTCGAACCAGTCTTCAACGTCGTAACCTGGAAGCCCAGCAAATACCGGTGGATCCTTCTGAGGGGTGGTGACTGTCCAAGAAGGGGTTCCCGCAGGAGTCTGCAAGGTGGATGTCGAGGTACTGGTCTGCTGGTCTTGCGACATGGTCGAGTGCAGGAGGTAGAGGCGGCGACCCGAGCGGAGCTCCAGGGATGTAGCGTAGGTGAAGCTGGAGAGAGACCGGGAGCGAGAGGGCGAAGGGACCGGACAGCACACTCCACTACTTGTGAGACGAGGTTTAGGCAGCCAGTCTCTTCTTTACTCTCCCGAGACAGAGCCCCACCACCAGGCCCCAAAACGGTGATGATGAGTATGTACAGGTGAGAATATGAAGCGTATGAATAATGCTCCCAATATATATATATATATATATATATATATATATATATATATGCAACACACTGTACCATAATATATATTTTGTATAGAAATGTATCCAGATACCTTAAGGGCCGCGTGCATGAATATTGATTGACCATGCACAGAATGGAAAAAACAAGACAGAATATGACACGAATATACACACAATGTTAGCAGAACACGTACTGTGAAGTACACCACGTAGAGTTCATAAGATAAGGCTAAGCAAATATTACTATTTTAATGAAAAAACAATAATTCCCATCTGGATACCACCTCCCCTGCCAGGTAAAGATCTAGCAACTATGGTAGTACCTCAACTCCTGGCGGCGCCGCACAGACTACATTGTGGTTAGATACCTTAAATGCTTATCGATGTCTCCTGAATTCAACAAGGCCCCTCTTGTATAACAAGAGCAGAACCTCATCCTGAGCCGCAAAAACACCTGCAATCTGTGCAAATTGTGGGTCGTCTCCCTTCCCGCCGTGGTTGCTCAGTGGCTATAGTGTTGGGCTGCCGAGCACGAGGTCGCGGGATCGAATCCCGGCCACGGCGACCGCATTTCGATGGCGCCGAAATGGGAAACCCGGTGTACTTAGATTTAGGTGCACAATAAAGAACCCCGGGTGGTCCAAATTTCTGGAGTCCTCCACTACAACGTGCCTCAAAACCGAAAAGTGCTTTTGGCACGTAAACCCCATAAGTCAATTTCGTCTCCCGTGGCCGTTAAAAGCACATCTCTCACATGGTATGCCATTTGCGGCGCAGTGACTGACTTTGCCTGCCATATGTTACCTGCAGGCAGACGCTCCGCAATACACGTATGTAAAACAGACCTTCGCACAGGTTTCTGGCCTCACATGGTATGGCAATGGTTGAAGACAATCTCACTGAATTGATAGCTTTGCGAAAGTTGGTGAAGCTCTCAAGTTGGCTCGTTTTGTGGGCATCTACTAGTTCCTCCCAAGTATTGTGGATGCCCAGGCTGAGTAGCTTCTCCGTTGACGTCGTCGGTGGAAGCCCCAGTGCCAGCTTGCAGGTTTTTCGTATCACGGTCTCTCGCCGTTCTTGAGACCCAGGTACGGGTTGCCGTAAGTGACTCTGCTAATTATGAGGGCTTCTATTAATCTGATTATGTCCTGCTGTTTCAGGTCGTGCTTTTTGCTTGTCACTCTTCGCACCTTGTGCGTGATTTGGGTAACTGTCGCTTGCAGATTTTTAATCGCGGCGAGACCGGCACGGTCCATCTGGAAAGTGAGGCCCAGAATACAGAGTGTGTCCACCTTGAGTATGTTGACTCCATGTAGTGTCAACGTTGGGTCAGGTGTCTCCTTCTAAGGCCGCCCTCTTGTCCTCTTTTTCAGGATCGGGAGCTCCGACTTTTCCGGCGCGCATGAAAGACCGCAGCAGTGTAGATAATGTTCGGTCCTGTCAATGGCTTCCTGCAGGGCGTCTTGTTGTTCGCCCACCGATCCCGTGCACGTCCACATGGTCAGGTCGTCTGCGTACATTGCGTGACGGATACGCCTGATGTTCTCCAAGAGTTTGGGGCAATCCCCTCATCGCTATATTGAACAGCAACGGGGAGATCACCGACCCCTGAAGGGTTCCTTTCTGCGGTATTTGGAACTTCTCTGTCCTGAGGTTCCCCAGGCCTATGGTCGCCGTTCTACACGTCAGGAAGCCCCGCACGTAGTCGTATGTCCACCGTCCACAGTTGGTATGTTGTAGGCTGTTTAGCACTGCTTCGTGTGAGACGTTGTCGAAGACTCCCTTCACGTCGAGAGCCAGGATGGCACTCTTGTGGCATGTGCTGAGGCCGTCGATGACTTCTTCTTTAAGCTTAAGTAGAATGTCCTGGGTGGAGAGGTTAGGCCGGAAACCGAACATAGTGTTCGGCAGGTGCCCACCTCCTTCCAGGTGGGGCGAGACGATTGTGGACCATGCGGTCGAAGTGTTTTCCCGCGCATGACGTGAGAGAGATCAGACGCAGGTTCTGTAGGTTGATGGGCTTGCCGGGTTTCGGGATCATCGTTACGTCCGCGTGCTTCCAGCAAGCCGGTATACTGCCGGTCTCCCAGCTTTTATTGACATACTTTAGTAAACTCTCCGTCGCCAAATCGTCCAGGTTGCGGAGGGTCTTGTTAATTTTATCCCTGCTGGGCTTCGTGTTTCTTGTGTGATTTCTTAAGGCTGCCACAATCTCCGACTTGGTGAAAGGTTGGAATAAATTCGGATTGGGTTCCCCATCGTACTCCGGTCAAATGATTGGCTGCGTCTTCCGATGTTGCTCGTATCCGATGTATTTCCCGGTGATGGCTTCGAGCACTACTTCTTCGGTTACCTGGAAGTTGTGTATAAGTCTTTGTATGTATTGCCCCGTGACAGTTTTTGATTCCGTCTTCGCCAGAAGGGTCTTTAGAATGGCCCAGGTCTTTTAGATGCTGACGGTTCCCTGTAACTGGTCGCACACTTGATTCCAGTTCTCACGTCCGGGTTTTTCAGCATACTCCTCCGCCTGCCGCGAGACTGCGGCAATGCGGATCTTGAGTTTGCGGTTTCTCATCTGCTTTTTCCATCTCTTCAAAAGTCCTCGCCTGGCCTTCCAGAGGTGAAGCAGGTGTGGATCGAGTTCGGTATTGTCCGCAGTAAGTTGAATGATCATTGCGTATTTGGCAACCAAGTCCATCACGTTCTTGGTGCACTCATCGATGTCCTCTAGGCTTCTGGGGGGTTCATCTTTCCGGAAAGCAGGCCAGTCCTTAATTTTGGGCTGACCTAATCTCACGGGGTTTTTGTGGTGCATGATTTCGGTCTGAATGATATGATGGTCTCTGCCCAGAGTCTCGTCCAGTCTCAACCACTCGACTTGCCTTAAGCCAGTGGAGAATGTCAGGTCTGGGCTGATGTCTCTGGAGACACTGTTGCCGATTCGAGTTGGTATCGGAGGATCGGTCCACAACGTCAGCTGGTGGTGTTGTGCCGCGTTGAGCACGTCCCTACCCTTCTTGTTGGTTGATCGGTAGCCCAAAGCCACGTGGGGAGCGTTAAAGTCACCCACCACGAGAACTTTTTGACCGTTGGTGACTTTCTTCACTTCTCTCAGGCACTTGTCCAAGTCCTTTAGTGTGTCGCGCGGAAGACTGTATACATTCGGGATGTAGAGGCTCTGCAGGGTTTTCTAGGGAGGAACCAGCTCAATCAGAGTGTGTTTGATTCTGTGGTTGATTTGGTGCTGCTGCGTCGTGTAATGCTTCCTGATGAGGACGGCGGTCCGGGTCCTTCCTTGGGCAATGTGAGTTTTGTAGCCACGCATCGTAATATTATTTGTTTCTGTTTCCTGTAATACGACGACGTCAGGTTGGTGTAGGGTGCAGAGGTGAAGTAAATTTTGCCGCTTCCGATTTATTCCTCCGAAATTCCCTGCCAAATTTTGAGTGTTTCGGTCGCTTCATTCTTCTTTGCTATCTTATTCACCAACTTGCCTTCCCAGAGTCTCGTTCATCTGGGCTTCTCTGATGGGTTATTTTGGATTTTTCCTTGCCTGCTCTGTGCCCTTTTCTAGGATGGAGATGCGTTGGCTGAGCTCGTTGCCCATCTGGGTGATCTCCTGGTGGAGCGTTTGTACGGCTGCTTGGACGGTGGCTGTCAGAGATTTTCTTATGGTGTCGATGGCCTGAGCCAGTTCGACTCGGAACTCATTGGTCAGTTCGGCCTTGTCTTCGGTTCGGGCCTTGTTCATCTTGTACTCTCTTTCCGATTCTAGGTCCTCTATCGGGGAGGAGTATGTTCCCTCGGCGGCGTTGATGTTGTGGTCGGTTTCTGCTATTTTTGCAATTGGTCAATGAGATGTTGGAGCTTCCTCTCGAGGGTTTGTTCCCTGGCCTGAGCTCTTCTGTCCTGTTCCTCCTGGCGTCCTTCTTGCTCTTCTAGACGCTTCATGAGCACTTCATTCCGCTTCATCAGGTCGGCGTTTTGCCTTCTGAGGGAGGCGATGGTTTCCTCGTATCTCGAATTTCGCTCTTGTGTCGGCAGTGAGGGAAATGGGTCGGTTGTCGACTTGCAACTGGCGATCACTTCCGCCAGCTGATCTTCTCCTGTTCTTACTGTGGCTTACTTGTTCCATATTTCGAGGAGCTTGAACTTGTCTCCCTTGTTATAGATGGTTGTCGGCCTCTTGATTTACTTCTCTCCCTCACGTGCAGGAACGGCGGTCTTGGTTTGAGCCTTTTCTCGCACTCCTTGCTTGCCGTCTCGTAAGGTAGTCCGCACAGTTTGCACTCCAACTGGCAATCATGGTCTGCTTGTGGGTTCTGCACCGCGCATCGGTTGCAGATATATTTGTCTGGGTTGGGGCATGCGTCCTGCCGGTGGCCGATTTCTCCGCAGGCCTTGCAATACTGTACCGATCTGCGGTGTGGGCGGCAACGTGTGTACGAGCGGGCCACCTTCACATAGAAAGGGATGTGCGGACCTTCGAAGGTGATAACTGCTGAGGTGGACTTGCCGAGCATCCTCGCATGCAGGATGCCACAGTTGTTGGCTGCCAGTAGTTCCGCAAGTCGTTTCTCCGTCGTACACGCAGTGATACCGTGCATGACTCCACGTACTGTTACTGGGAGCGGTTTGATGTACGGCGCCATCTCGCATGTGGCCGCCCCAAGTTCGATGCCGTTGATGGAACCGAGCTTCAGTGCGTAGTCCTCGTCTGCGGTGCTGGCAATTATCAGGTTCTGCTTCCACTGCGTTTGGATGGTTACATTCGTGCAAAATTCTTTGAAAGGGGAACCACTTGCCCTCGCAAGTCTTCGGTGATCTTCTCTTCTGGCCAGCTGGACAGCTTCATGCCGGTTCTTGGTCGGTGTACCACCTTGTAATTATTCTCTGTCAATGGCGGCGTCACCCGTCGCGGCGGTGGCTTGTCGTTGGTTCGGCTTCCCTGATCTTGCTGCCGTTGGTGGTTGCCGTTGGCTTGAATTCTTGCTTCTACTCTCGGGTCGCTCCTCGCGTTCAGTCCTCCTTGCTGGTTCTGGGGGTTTCCTTGCTTTCCTCCCTCTTGTATGCACTCCTCGTTCGGCGCCTTCTTGTTTTTCTTGCCTTGATTGCTTGAAACCATGGGTCAGCTTGACTCAGCGTCTTACCGCTGTTCTCATCATATTCCATGTTGCTCTGGACTGCTGTGGAGTCTTCGCTAGTGTTCTCTACTTCCATGTCGTGAGCACTGCCGTTCGGGTCCGCTGCCATTTTCGGCGCTCGCGAGGCCACGCGGGCCCGCTCCCGGGGCGCGTGCGGCGTTCGGAGAACGGTGTTCGAATATGTCGAGGTTCTAGTTGCTTGGTGTGTCAAGGTATACGAATCCACTCCCCGCAGTAATTCTGGGGACTTTCGATGCCGATTGCCTTGTTGAGTTCAATGACACAAAATCGTGAAGTTTGGTTAGGGTTAACCGCAATAACTCGCGATAAAAGCAGCAGCTCTTGCGAAGCGCACTTGCTCCACTCGGCCCCCTGGTGGCTCTCTGAAGGGAAAAATGGAAATAAATTTAAAAGGTTTTTGAATAATATTCCGCAAAACTCATTTCTTTTTTGCGAGGTGGTTATAGTACGAGTACTTTCTGCGCGCATGTGAAAGTGACGTGTGAATGCGTAATAAAATTGATTTGGCACTGCTACGTTCTTGAGAGCTCGTAAGCGGTGAAGGAAGTAGTTTAGCACCCAGGGCCAATGGCTGTCTCCTTATGGAACACAGCTTGTGGAGCTGTTTTTGTTTCAGCACGTGGAGAGAAGTAACCGAAGTGTAAAAGGGCAAAAAAGGACACTAATCGCAGTGTCATTTTATTAGCAAGTATTTCGATATCCTTCACTCTGGACGACGAATTTGTTATGAGCATGTTGAAACATGGTCGTGTGAGGTGATATGAGAAACTATAAAGAGGACGAAGATCTCTGGGGGTTCTGCGTATGCCGACCCCTGCAGTGGGCACCGAACCAAACCAAACTCAAAACATCCTCTACTCCGAGGCTTCTTTATTGGGCTATAGCCAAAGGAACATCTCCGCGACCATTTGGGACTATCTCTGTTACAAAACAGGCTGCCATGTTAATTCGCGAAATCTATAATTGGACAGCTCTATCAATCACTCATTGTGTATTGCAAGTTATTCTAATTGCACCAAAAAGATTGCTGTGTACATGTAATTAGTTATTTTTTTTCTGTATCTGTCAGGTAAATCTATTTCTTAATTATCATAAACTTTATAACTCACACCAATTCACTTTTTCACTAAGGTTTTTCTCGCTCCCCCTTCCCTCTAACCTTTCACCGTCGTCTTCTTTGCCAGTCCCCCGTAGTGGGTGAGCGCCACAAGTGAGGAAGAGGCAAGCAAGCGAGCAAGCTGCTTCGTCACCCTGTAGTCGGAAAAGAGTGGTAAGTTGGCGCATTCCGAATTTATTTAGCCTGAGGGGTTCGTTCTCAGTTGACAAGAGAGGCTTCCACATATTTCTTTAACGTTCCCATTGACATGATGAAGCAATAGCCCAAAGAGAACCGTATAGCAAGGCGTATTGGCGCATCTCTGTGTAGCTTCCCTAGTTGGCCATCTTCAGTTGCTGTAGCGCATAACTATTATATTATGCGTAACATTCCTAGCTTCTGATGATATTTAGCGCCTATATGTACTCACTCGATTTTGTAGTTTGGTATTTCAAAATTTTCCCACTGTCTCTCGTGCACTTCGAAGCTAAGCCTACCAGCAGCACGCCTTTTTTCATGTCGGATTACGTGCAAGGCAATAGTGATATTGCTTGTCCTAATGGTGAACATGTGTGCGCATTGCGTACTGTCGCGATAATCTTATTTTACGGCTTTATTTTGTTGATATAGCGAAAACAGCTCGAAATATTATTATACCTTTATTTGTTGTTCCTTGGAAAATACTTTGTTTCTTATATTTACTCAATCGTCTTAAGAACAGCGTAAGAACGCATGAAAGAGCGAGAAAGGGCCAGCAAGAATGATAGAATTTTGCGCATCGGAGCAGTGCGACATCCTATCTTACCGCACTGTAGGACACGTAGCTGCAAACCTAGTTTCGCGCGCCGCGGCTATCATTCACCGTCGTACTACTCAACTCATAAGGAAAATAGTAGAAGCGTACCATATTTGCTAAGTAAAAGATATGTGCTTCAGTCACCCTTCAGTGTAAATAAAAGAGAGTGTATTGAATTTTCTTCCGAGGACTGATAGAGATGAGGCATATGCAAGCGCGCATTATGTTGATGTGCGGGCTGTATGAGCATGCTCATGATTAGATATAACCGTTCTGTATAATGTTTTTATAGTGCACGTGGCGTGATAATGTATAACAAAATTAGGACTCTTCCATAATCGAGAGCAGGCGTAAGCATTAAATAGCTACCGGCAAAGCAGGTGGGTTGTAGACAGTACTTGCCACAGTCTTAAAATGAATAAAGTCCATATTCGTAAAGGCGCACACCACCACAGCACACCACAGCACAGGAACCTGTTTTAAACTGAACGTCATTGCAAGTATCGTCTCGGCCAAACAACCATCCGCGGCGCCAGACGCTGCCGGCTTGATTACGTAATGCGATGCTATCTCTCGAACTGGCGCAAAATCCGCGCCGTGGAACTCACAGACCGCTGGCGTTGAACAGGCAACCGTGCCTCAGCGTCAAAAGATGACAATTAAGTGTATGGGGCCCTGTATCTGCCTTCTGAACTTCGCCTTTTGGAAATAACAAATAAACCTTCAGCGTACTAGGAATTACAGCTTGAATGATAGTGTGAACCAAAACTAGGTAGAACGCGTAAGAAATACTGTTGTAACTTTTTGGGCACTAACGAGCGTATCTAATCCGGTCCTGTACAAAAGGTTGGCGGCCGCAGACCACATTTTCTTAAGTTTTCACTGGTTGCCGGGGTGATCTCATTTTGTTCTCGCAACTTGCCCTGATCTCGTTTGAGCGCGCAGATAACGGCTTTGGCTTTCTGCTGAAGTTCACTTAAAGGTCGCCGCAGCGGAAGTTAAGAGCATTTCGTGCTAAATATGTGTTCTCTTCAATAAACTTCCTAGTTTCAAATCAGCGCATGTCTGGTTGTCTTTTTCCCTGTCCATGTGTTTTGGCGCTGTTCTTAAGGCTAAGGTCACCTAAGTTGCCCAAATATCTGTTCTCCTGTGTACTAAATTATTCGCGGTTTGGTTTCCTTCTGTTGGCCGCAGGCTTTTTCTGAGTAAGAATGTGCTGTGCTTTCCGCACTAGCTTATGCACTGAAGCGGCATACTTACCTTGGCTGTTACCTTTGCCCACTCACAGAAGTACCTAGCATTCAAATCTGCTGAATCAGCCAGCCCTGTACTTGCGAACACAGTCGCTTATGTTCTATCGCTTGTGAAATTCAAATTACTAGAATCAACTATAAAACTATGAGATTACTAGAATATTTACAGGTTTTGCTTTATTAATGCGATTGGCATTATTGGCCTTTTTCAGGCGCTTTAAATCTATCTATCCATCCATCCATCCTCTTACATCGACCCAGCGGCTTAAGTTGTCTACAACCTTGGGCTACTGGTCATGTGGTCGTGGTGAAGTCGTGGTCTTTCCATTTTCGTCATTCCAAGTTCGTCATCTGACCCTTGTCATGACGTCGTCGTCACGTCCTGCACGCCGAAACAGTGAACCAGTTGTGTAGTAGCTTCGACCGCTAGGTCGTGATGCCATCATTTTTATTGCATCGTCATCATTCCACCGTTGTCATCCGACTGTCGTCACGCAGTCGTCGTTACGCCATGATCGTCGTACAGTCTTCGTAATGGGGTCGCCATAAACTCGTCATCATGCCGTTGTACTACAACGCCATGCCATCGTCGTTATTGCGTCATCGTCGCATTGACACGTGTGCTTGTTTTTCTTTCTCCGGTGGCCGCTGTTCGCCGGCTAACAAATTTTAAACGTTCTTGCTAACTGCAAGACGCGCGCGCGTCATTTGGAACTTGCAAGAATGTTATCGTCCACGCCATCTGTTGTGTATGTCCTCGCCTGACTTTTTATTATCCATTGCATGCGCGACACGGACTGTGTAGTAGTTTCTGGAGACCATGCGGGCACCAGCGGTTACAGTATTACCTTCGACGTGTGATGCATAAAAGCGGACGCACGTGATCCGCTGATCAGATTTCGGACGATGGCCGACTTTTCTCGCCGCTATTGTTGCGATTCCGTGTTATACTTGTTTTGCTGGGCATAAGTTCGCCTAATAGATAGGTAAATTAGAAACTCCCACTCTTAACTCGGCATTATCATTCACCGTCACTACTATACGTGACATCTGATGGAGGCACTTGAGCATTCATGTACCGCATGCACCAGCAAAGCCGTGAACCAAGCCCGGAAAGAGAGGACAACGCCAACGTCATCAAGGACCAGCGATCTAGCCATTGGCAGCAAAGACTGCTATGGAACACGGGCCTCTTCCCGAGAAGACGACATGGATCAAGGCCATACCAACGACCCTAATAGCAGCCCCAGCATCGCCATCCTGCTGCAACAACATCGGGAGTCACCGAGCTGAAGACGTTGAAACCTGGCTGGAGACATATACGAGATGACCACGGCGTTCAATTGGAGCGGCAACGACAAGCTCCGCAATGTATGTTTTTCCTTTGGTGAGGCCGCTTGGACGTGGGACCTATTTCGTGAGAACTTCTTGAATACCTTCATGAGTGTCGTACGAAAGGAAAGGGCCGAAGTTCCCTTAGAAACCCGAGTGCAAGTGCCGGGCGAGAACCTCGCGATCTTCACGGAAGAGATGATTCGCAACTTCCTCCACGCCGACCCCAACACGGCTGATAAAAAGAAAGTTCGGTACTTGATTGGGGTTGTGAAATAACACCTATTCGCCAGATTGTTACTCCACCCACTCAAGACTGTCACGAAATGTGTTCCGGATGTCACAAAGATGGAGAAGACGCTTGAAATGCGCACCACGCACTACAACCGCAATGCCCTCACAACGAACTGCGCCCACGCTAACGCGCCAGGCGCCGACGACCTCGGTGAGAGGATCAGAGCGGTCGTATGCGAAGAGCTGCAGAAGCTGCGCGCGACGTCGCAGCCAGAGATGCTCTCGATCGCTGACACGATTAACGATCAGCTTCAGCGGTCACTGAAAGTACCAGAAGTACCGGCATCCCTGCAACACCAGCCGGAAGCGATGACCTACACCCCCTTCGTCCGCTGTCGCCAGGGCCCCGTAACGTCGCAATTCCGTCGTTCACTGCCGCCGCCGCTATCACGCCCGCACGTCTTTCAGCGCAGCTACCCGAGAAGGACGGACATTTTGTGCGCCACGGGCCAACACCCGCTCTGCTGTAACTGCGGTGATGCTAGCCACGTCTACCGCCGATGCCCATACTGAGTCGTGGGACTGAGGGTTCACCGTCAATGCACCCCGCCCACAGCAAGGTGAACGACCACGCGATATCGCATACTACCTCGCCGCCACTCAGTGGAGCCTTTGACGACCGTCCTGTTCGCCATCATCAGGCCACTACCTGAGGCCGCAGCAGCGACCATGCATTCGCCAAGCCCGTGGTCGGTCCGTCAGCCCATAACCGGAAAACTAAAATCAGCAAGCGATGGAGGTGCGGTCACTGTTCGTCGAACTGACAAATCTCCGCCGCCGACATAGTCGCCGAAAAAACTATCTCGACGACATGTCAACGAGACATCACTATCGCGACGTAGCCTGGAAGCAAAGAATGTGCCGACAAAAGAAGACCTGACAACGCGACGTTCCAGTCACAGGCCAACAGGATCCAGCCGTGACCCATTGCATAGACAAAACTGCAACGCAAGACAGAGAACGACCGAGCTCGACGTGCTTCTCGACGGCCACGCAGCCATCGCTTTAGTGGACACAGGAGCCGACTACTCCGTCATGAGTGGACCCATCGCCGCCTAGCAGAAAAAAAAATAAGACTGCATGAGAAATCGCTCAAATATTTACCACATGAGGAAACCTGGTAAAACCGACTCGTATCTGCACAGCAAGAATTACCGCTCATGACCGGACCTACCCTGCCCCCTTTGTTTTCGCCCAACAGTGTACACGAGACGCCATTCTCGGCATAGACTTTCTGAACCAACAGTGCACAATCATCGACATGAATCCGAAATCAATAACGCTTCCCAAAGGTCAAGTAATACCACCGGAAATCTCTCGCATTCACCATGCCTTGAGCGTGCTCGAAAATCAAGTCAACATCCCGCCTCTCTCCAGCATTGTCATGTCCGTCGGCATTGAAACACCCGCAGACGTAGAAGGCGCCAGCGAGGGCGACCAGCGAATACTGCTCGACCGTGAAATTTACATCACAAGAGGGGTCGCTTGACTACACTGAAGAAAAGCGAAAGTGATGGTGACAAACTTCAGTGAGGAGTTCGAGCACATCAACAATCGCACGACGATCGCATACATCGAGAAAATTACCGTCACCAGCAATGCATTTGCCCTCTCCGATTCCGCCACACCTACCTTGACGAGCATTGTTCCGGAACCAAACTTCGGCGTAAATCCAGGCCTGTCCATGAACAAGCAGTAATAGCTCAAAACTCCCCTTCGACGATACAAAGACGGCTTTTCGCCGTCATCGAGGATTCCACAAACACCAGTTGCAATGCATCATATTGTCACAGGTATAAACTATTTACACGATGTATTTACACGATGCGTATATATAAAGTGGCACAGAATCCCGAGAGGCTGTTGGCCCTTTGTCGTCTTCACCGTCAACCACCTTGTCCTCTTTTTCCACCGTAACACGAACGCCGACAGAAAATGCACCACCCCGGTGCTTCAGGCGGGACCATCGGTAAGGGCATAGTAAGGCTTAAGCCGAGAGACGTGTATGACGTCAGGTGATGTGGAAGCGGGTGGCATGACGGAGGTCACGGGGATTATCTCGTAAGTGACATTGGTCACTTGACGTACAACACGGTAACGGACTTTGTAGCAGGGAAGGAGTTTCTCGGAGAGTACCACTCGGCGGCAAGGGGACCAAAGTAGCACGAGAGAGCCTGATGAAAAATATAGGTCATGATGGTGGCGATTGTAAGCGTGCGGTTGAGATTGCTGCGGTGCCGACACACGAGTACGGGCAAGCTCGCGCGCATGGTAAGCGTGGGTGATCGCGTCGCGAGCATACTCGAAACAGAACAACGTGGTTTTCACGGGGACATGCAGGAATAAATAACATGGATGAGCGCTGCCTATGGCAGCGCTCTTCCATGTCGTTTCTTTCTGTTTGTCCCTGTGAAAACCGCGCTCTTCTGTTTCAAACATGGCTTACCAACTCGCCCAAACGTCTGCTTTAACGAGCATACTCGGTCGTCGACTCCTGTACCAAGGGGAGTAGAGTGTCCACTGGTAATACAGGGTCACGTCCGAAGAGTAAGTAAAAGGGGGAATACCCAGCAGTATCGTGGCGTGATGAATCATAGGGGAACGTGATATAAAGTAGAGCCACATCCCACTCCTCGTGGTCGGGTGAAACGTAAACGTAAACGTAAAGTCGCTCTGTACGGCCACTCATCTGGGGATGATAGGAGGTAGCCAGCTTGTGCTTGGTAGAACATGAGCGTAGGATATCGGCGATGACTTGGGAGAGGAAAGTGCGGCCGTGGTCAATAAAGAGCTTTCGCGGGGTGCCATGTACTAAAGTGATGTCCCGGAGCAGGAAATCGACAACTTCGGTTGCGCAGTTCGTGGGAAGTGCCCGAGTAATGGCATAGCGCGTGGCTTAATCAGTAGTGACAACGATCCACCTGTTGCTGGAGCTGGACTCTGGGAAGGGCCAAGGACATCCAAACCCACGCGAAAGAATGGCTCAGGTGGAATGTCGATCAGCTGTAAGCACCCGGCAGGAAGCGTTGCTGGCTTTTTGCGATGTTGACTGGGCTTGCAAGCAGCTACAAAGCGTCTCATGGAGCGTGCGAGGCTGGGCCAGTAGAAGCGGCGGAGCACGCGGCTGTTATTGCGAGGAAACCGAAGGTGTCCGGCAGTTGGCGCGTCGTGCAGTCCTGAAGCATGGTTGAGCGGAGGTGTTGAGGAACGACAAGGAGAAGGGGAGCACCGTGAGGATGAAAACTGCGTCGGTACAATGTCCCATCGTTCAGGACGAACCACCGTAACGATATATCAGTAGGAGCACATTCCATTCGTTCAATGAGGGTCCCCAAAGTAGCGTCATGGCGCTGCTCGTTGGACATGTCCAAAAGCTGGGAACGGAAAGCACACTTGCGGAAGCGTCCATGTCGGCGCTGGCGGGTGGTTGTACAGGGTAACGGGACAAGCAGTCGGCGTCCTTGTGTAGGCGACCAGACCTATACACCACCGAATAGGAATACTCTTGCAGCCGCAAAGCCCATCACCCAAGCCTCCCTGTGGGATACATTAAGGACGAAAGCCAACAGAGAGCATGGTGGTCCGTTACAATAGAGAAGCTGATAATCTCATGGGTGGCGGCGATGAAAAAGAAACCTGCCAAGAGCAACTACTTAACAGGAAAAAACAAAATCATAAAAAAACAATTTATTATATCTCAAACGGAAGCTCATTACTTTTCGAAGCGAGATCAAGATGGCTTAGAAGACGCACTTATAAAGCGAGATATAAGACAGAAGAAGAAACATGTGCCTGCTTCGGTAAAGCTAGGGTGACTATAGAGTATATTTATTAGAATGTTAAGACGTAGATACAGTGGTCGATTTAGGCGCCACTGGCCTCCTTGAAGCACTTGGCTTCAGCGAGAGCAGTGGAAAAGTAAACATGTCCGCAATAGGCATTACTAAGAGGCGGTTAGAGGATTGGTGGAAGAAAAGTAGGGAAACGACAAAAAACGAGGACGGACAAAAACACAGTTGGAAATAGGGGATCAAAAAATTTGGGTGGGCTAGTTCATAGCATTTCTTTCTCTTTTTGATTGTTTAACCTAGGTAGGACATTAGGCAGTATAATAGCAAGAGCTTAGTGGCGCAACCTGCCACCCCGATCTAAAGGGGACGCTCATAATATCCATCCATCCATCCATCCATAGGAGAGGGCCTGCCATATAAATAGGGGCGGAATTTCGCCTCTACCCACACAACGACCAAACATTCGCGCTATTTTATAGAATAGTTCCGCTCCGCTGGTGGCAAAAAATGACTAGCGTACGCGATTACACGTTCATGGTGGTGTTGAACATGCGCCGGGACGGCACCGATTTCGTGGCCACTGGCATCGGTGCGCACATCTGTAGGTGCTGAAGTAGCGAAGTGTCCTAGAATCGGTGGTGTGGTGAGAATGGTAGTAAGGCGAGAAAAGGCGGTGTCCTGAGACGATCCCCATGAAAACGGCACACTTCAGGAGATTTGTGAGGGCGTGCTATCGTGACAAAATCTTGAACAAAGCGGCGCAAGTAATAGCAAAGGCCCACGAAATTTTGGACATCTTTGGCGGACCGTAGAACAGGGAACTCTTTCACGGCGCGAATTTTCTCTGGGTCTGGTCGGATGCCAGTCGCATTGACGGCATTTCCGAGAACAGTAATCTCACGATAGTCGAAGTTACATTTCTTGGAGTTCAGCTGTAGAGCAGCCTTGCGAAAAACGGCAAGGACAACAGAAAGGCGCTCAATGTGTGCGCCGAAAAAGGGCGAGAACACAATCACATCATCTCGGTAGCATAGACAAGGCGACCACATGAATCCTTGGAGTAATGAGTCCCTCATACGCTCAAAGGTAGCCGGAGCTTTGCATGGCCCAAAAGGCATAACTTTGAATTGGCAAAGACCATCAGGCGTTATAAATACGGTCTTTTCACGATCTAGATGATCGACAGCGATTTGCCAATATCCAGACCGCAGTTAGATGGACGAAAAATACTGTGCCCCGTATAGGCACTCGAAGGCGTCATCGATACGAGGTAGTGGTTGGACGTCCTTCTTCGTTACCCTGTTGAGGCGGCGGTAGTCGGCGCAAAATCTCCGTGAACCATCCTTCTTTTTGACCAGCACGACAGGCGATGGCCAGGGACTTGACAATGGCTCAATGATGTCTCTCGCTAGCATCTTGTCTACTTCCGGTTTGATGACGTGACACTCCGAAGCTGACGCTCGGTAGGGTCGCCGATGGATGGGTGACTTATCGCCTGTATGTAATGCGATGTTTGAAAAGTGACGTCTGGCCTAAGGGGCACTTGTTCAGGTCGAATATATCCTTGTAGGAAAGCAATAGACTCCAGAGCTGTTAAGTCTCTTCAGGAGTGAGATTCAGGGCAATCATTTTCCTAATGTCGTTGTCAGTACATTTAGCTGACCGGAAAGGCTCACAGGAAGCGTCGACATGAAAAGACTCAATGCAAGTAACTTCGAAAGAAATGATTGTAGCCAGGGTGATATCCTTCGGCAGAATTTGCTTAGCGAGCCCGAAATTCACCACATGGAGATACGCACGATTGTCAGTGACCCTCGGTATTGCATGCGGAACGGTAAGTTTGTGGGTGAGAAAGATGGCAGTTATGAGAACGGAGATGTAATCACCATCGGGAACTGGCATAGAGGTGGCATTTTGATGCATATCAAGACCTGTAGCGGAATGTGAACAAAATCAGTAGGTCTTAGGTAAATTTCGTGTGATGTCGGAGGAACGTCCAGCAGAGGCAGGTCAAGAGGCACAGTACTTGAGGAAAAATCGATGAGCACTGAATGGGCGGAGAGGAAGTCTAGGCCTAGTATGGGGGCATTTGTCAAGCACAGTGAAAAGGACAACACCATGGCGGACGGAAATGCTCACACGTACAATACACATTCCGACCATGGTCACCATGCTAACATCGGCGATCCGTACGAACCGTGTAACGGCTGGCGTAACAATTTTCTTTAAATGGTGGCGCATACGGCTGCTCATAAACTATATGTGTGCTCCGGTATCTATGAGTGCTGTGACGGGTGTGCCATCAACTTGGACGTCAAGAAGGTTATTTCTCGTAAACAGCGTCAAACGGGGATCTTGCAGCGAATGCGACATTGCAGCCCTAGCTCGAAGTGCCGCATTTTGTAGTTTTCCTGCTGGGGCGATTCTGGGTAGGTCGGCGACGGCGAGCGGTGAAGCTTGGGTGGACGTGGCTGACGACGTTGAGGCGAGCGCGAGCGGCATAACGGCGAGTCGATGTAGTGGCGTCGGAAGTGTCACAGAAACGACAAGGTGAAGAACTTCGGAGCGAACTTGCATTCCCGAAGGTGTTTCGAGGAGAGAATGGCCAACGGCTCCGGCAGTGATGGGAAACGGGACCGATTCGGCCGCAGCAGAAACAGATTGGTCTGTCGTCAGGTGTACGCCAGTCCGATCGATTTCTGGTAGTGTAGGGATAACGGACACTGAGGTGGACTGTGATAGGACCGAGTCATAGGAGCAAGGCGGTTGTCAGGGCATCTCAAGCAGCAGGTACTGGGAAGACCCATATTAGTGATTTCCTGGCGAACCACGGACTGGATCAGCGATATAGTCTAAGCAGTGTTGTTCCAAGACGTCTGTTGAGGCGAGGCAGGAAACGCTATTTCGAGTTCGCGGCGTACCACTCAGGTCACGTTTTCGCTTGGTGGTGGCGAGCTAGATTGATCGGTGGGATGGGTACCAGAAGAGGTCACTGCAGCATTTCGAAGCCGCGTAAACTTATTGTATATACGGCGACTCTTCGCTTGCTCGAAACGGCGGTATTCCTTCACGCTAGCGTCGGCAGTCGATACGTTTCTAAAGACCAGAAGGCTGAATGTGTCGTCCGCGATGCCTTTGATAATGTGTCCAACCTTGTCGGCCTCTGGCATGGACGTGTCAAATTTATGACAAAGGGCTAGAACGTCCTGAATGTAAGAAACATACGACTCGGTAGCAGTTTGGGCACGCGTGGTGAGTGGTTGCTTGGCGGCTAGTTCGGCTTTGCAGTGCTATATACTTGTCGTCGATGGAGCTCAAGACTGCCTGCTGGCAAATAGAAGATGATAGGGATCGCGAGAAGACTGCCTTCATTGCGCTGGACGGCCTCTATAAGTTTAAGGTCATGCTATTCTAACTGTGCTCGGCGCCTTGACCAGCGCTCTTGACCCGCTGATCATATTTCTCATGATCACCGACTTTGCTTGCCGCTGTTGTCGTGATTGGTTGTCACTTTTTTGCTGCGCGTAAGTTCGCCCCAATAAAAAGGCAAATTTGCATCTCCCGGTTGCATCTCTGTGTCGTTCTTTCCCGTCTCTACTGCTACATGACATGATAGTTGTCGTGGTGCCATCGTTGTCGTTGCATCGTCCTGATTCTAACTTCGTCGTTCCACTCTCGTCATGCTGTCGTCGTCATGGCGCCTTGAGCACCCACCGAGGTCATTCCTTCGCCTTCGTTCTGTTGCAATCATGCTGTTTACACTCAGTCATCATTATACCGCTATTGTGATGCCCTCGTTGCCATCGCGTCGTCGTCAGGGAGTCGCTATCGTGCATCCGTAAGCGTACGTTCATTGTCACGCTGCCATGGCCGTCATACTTTGCTTCATCGTCACATCGTCATGGTCGCGGCCGTCATTCAAGCTGCGTCATTGGGTTGTCTTCGTACCGTCGTCCTCACGCCATAGTCGTCGTATACTCACAGTCATCCCACTGTCCTCATGGCATCGTCATCAGACTGTTGACGTGATACCATCGTCGGCTCATTGCCGTCGTGTTGCCATCGTCATGCCATCTTTGTCTCTGCACTGATGCCATGCCATCTTTGCCATTCCATCGTAGTCACTGCGGACTTCTCGTACAGCCATCGTCATGGCGTCAAGCTAATGAGCGACCATGGCCTGTGGCAAGGGACTGCCAGACAGTGTATGTCGCATATAGTAGCTGAAGCAAGGGAAGTCTCGGAATGAGCCCAACGATTTTTCAATAAACGTGACCTCAGCAATACGGCGTGTCGTTACATTCCTTGAATGCTAATTGCAATACTGTCTGCAGTCATCCTCAGACGGGCTTTGCCAACCATTTGATTCAAGGCTTTTGTTCTTAGGCCATGTTTGTTAGGTACGCAGAATCCCTTCATAACTGACGTGCTTGAATTCGCGTTCAATTTATTATTTTCTTGCATTACCGTGAGCATCCTGTTTCCTTGTTCGTGCCCCAGTGTGGTTCTTGCCTACGGCTACTGATCTAAATTCGCTGTAGAGGGATTGACCTAAGAGAGGTTGATGATATACCACTGAACAATTGCATAAACCATATGATTTACATTAAGTAAACTTTAAGTAAGGTTTACTTCAATCGTAAGCCTACTGCAGCTAAATGTCACTGTTTGCACCAATATACGTACCAAACGTTTACACCAGCTTTAGACGTACTTTGTTTTATCTAGATTCCTAATCTGACCTCTCACAAGATTGATAGCACTCCTTATCAATTGATTTTGTAGGAACATTTTTCTAGAAAAACACCACTAAGTACATTCATGGCGTTTAAAGAACCCATCAACGATACCAGCTTGCTTAGTTACATCGCATGCAGGTGTTTGCTGAATAATTATTTGAGTAGGGCCTTTGAGTCAATCGTTTGAGTTGTGCCTCAACTACTCGGAACGAGTATCCTACTCGCGTTATAAAAAGACGAGACAAATGGGAGCCCAAGAGCGGCCCATGTTTACCACTTGTTTGAAGCCAGAAGCAATGGACTTAGCACTGAACTATATTTTATAACTTGCATTAATGGGTGGGGGGGGCGTAAGCATTCTTTGACGAGTACCATGAGAAATGTGTCCGTACAGTGTTGCCGTATGTCTGCAAAATAAATGCATATGAGGTTAACACGCGTAATCGTTGCAATAGTGCAATAGTAGATGGTTGGTAGCACAAAAAAAAACTCTTAATTGGGATTCGCACCATGGAACGCAGCGCACACAAGTATTTTTGTCGAGCACCTCACAAAAATTATCCGTGCCGTGATGCCGTATATCTGCAAAATAAATGCAGAATTGGCGAAGTTAGCATACCTAATCGTTATAATAGTGTAATAAGAGGCAATTGGAATCGTTAGAAAAAAGGCACCCGCCGTGGTTGCTCACTGGCTATGGTGTTGGGCTGCTGAGCACGAGGTTGCAGGATCGAATCCCGGCCACGGCGGCTGCATTTCGATGGAGGCGAAATGCAAAAACACCCGTGTACTTAGATTTAGGTGCACGTTAAAGAACCCCAGGTGATCACAATTTCCGGAGTCCTCCACTACGGCGTGCCTGATAATCAGAAAGGGGTTTTGACACGTGAAATCCCATAATTAAATTGTTAAAGGAAGAAGGCGCGCGAATAAAGATTACTTCTGACCACGATTTGAACCATATACAGCAGCGTGGCAAGCAGATGTCTGTGTGAGCCGCATTAAATTCGCGGGCGTGAACGTTGCTTTGGCATTATTTTGCATCACACCCGGTTCAATTCAGAAGGACATCAAGAGGCTTCTAGCTATTAATTTGCTACAGTCCTACAGTAATGAGTAAGCGTTCTTTGGCTAATACCCCAGCAAAATGTGTCCGTCCCGCGATGCGTTATATCAACAAATAAATGCATGACTCGTCAAATTAACAAATGCAATCATAAAAATAGTGTAATAGTAGGTGATTTGTTGGGTTATAAAAACAAAACAAAAGGTAAATAAAAGAAAGCTGGTTAGGTCACCGTCGCTGCGTCAGGGTCGTAAAAAAAGGAAACTAACGTTACTACATGTAATCATTGCAGTTATGTAATAGTAGGAAACGGATAGCGTTGGAAAATAAATTGGTTAAGCCCTTGTCGTCGCGTCAAGGTAGTAATGAAGATTAAAAATGAAGAATATATGTAACTTATAATAGTGTAATAGTAGATGACCGGTAGTGTTAGAAAAAAGAAAGACTGGCGACATCGCCTTCGCCGCATCAAGATCTAACAAAAATAAAAGAAAAAGAAAAAAAATTGCCAGTAGCTTAGTTCGGCTATGCCAGGATACACGTAGCGAAAGCTAAAACGTAGCATGGTTAGCCTTGGTTAATCTTGATTGCAAGTCCAGGTTAGTCTGTTTCTTTAGCTATGTTGCAGCGTTTATCCAGTCATTCGGCGCGCTATTCGTCTGTTTCCTGCGCGATTCGTTTCCTCTTCATCACGTTCTGATGTCGATTCGAGGCCTCCTCCTGCTTATCAGAATTGTCGCCGTCCATGCTGCCGCCTCAACTGTGATTGCGGCGCTCGCGAGCTCTCCTTTTCAGTCTTCCGACATGTTATCAGGCATGCGACGCTGCTGGCGAAGCGAGTGGAGGCGAGCGCAAGGACGAGAAACGCGGTGTGACGTCATACCAAACGGTGGAAGCCAAGGCGCGGCGCTGCGCAGCGCTGGAACACCTGTGGCTCGGTGCCACTGGTGGCGCATGCGCAGTAGTGACTAGGGAGCGAGAGAGGGAGAGAGAAAGAGAGACATATCCGCGGCGAGGCGCGCGTTGTGACGTGGGGCGCCTCCTCGGAGCACCGCCACGGTGAAATCGGAAGTTCGCGGACAGTAAAGCTTTCGCTGTAAAAGCTGTGGTGTGGCAAAACAGGCTGGTTGTGAAGGCGCCTCAGCTCAGTTGGCTTCCACACCGCAGACAGGCGCGCCCAAAGGTCGATGCCATGAAAGGGGACGAAGCTGCACACTCTTCTTCTGGTCCGCCATTAAAGAGACAGCGTGATTTTAGCCAGCCTCTACCTTTCACTTACGTTACGATATCTGCAAAATAAATGCATAATTGGTCAAATTAACACACGCAATCAATATAATAGCACAATACATTATTGGTAGCGATGTGTAGACATGCATAAGCTAGCTAAATATCTTAGCAAAGCGAATGCAGCAGTGGAGCCAAAGGATGGATGCTTAGACATTGGAAGACAATTATAAGAATTTACGTAGCATTCTTTATTTTGTTAATGCTCGTGCAGCGAGTTGCAAGTAAGTAAACATGCCAAGGTAATTATGTCCAGCTCTGTGAGAAAATGTTTTTTTTTTTGCTCACTCCGCAGTGCCTGGACACTGTCAGGCCCGCTATTTCGGACTCGCTTTATTTAAACGATCGGGCTTGACAGGGACGTTCTCGATGAGTAATGCTTCAAGGGACGCAAACGCCTGTCCATGACCATCTCTTATTACGCGCAAACGTAACTGGCCAGCCAGTGAAATCGGCGAACGTCTGTTTGAAGCTGCGAAGCACGTGAACAAGGAAGGCGCCTGGAGGTGAAGAGAATAGGCGCGCGAAGTGACCTTCGAGCGGTCTGTCACTTCAGCGCAAACTTAGCGGCGAGAACAGAGCATCCATGCAGCTACGAGCCGTCGGCGCCATTGGCACACCTGCATTCTGCAGGGTGCCATCAAAATAATGCGCGCGAGGCCGTGTAAGACGCAGTTGCTGCCCGAATACAGCGCCACACCACCCGTACCTCTCCTCACCCCTAAATCCCCTTAAACTGCGTAAAATAGTGCCACGCTTTGAAGAATGCCGCCTCCTCCTCGCGCGCTCTGGCTGACGCCAACGCCTCGTCGCTATTGGCCTAATAGCATCACGTAGACCCTCGTTCCGTGCGTCAACGCCATTTTTGCTCGAGAAGCCTCTACGCAGTGGCGAGGAGCGCATGTTGGCGCCGTTGCTACGCTGGAGCAGTGTAGGCGGCGCCACGGTTGCGGAGGGGCGTGAAAGAGGAGAATCGAGGCGGAGTGAAGGCGGAGGAGGAGAGTGCCACCAGTTTACGAAGTTTAACTGGCTTTACTCACCCCGGGACCACGCGCGCAAAGGAAGACAGCGCGCTGCCTCCCCGCTTTCTTCTTTTGCGCACGTGAGATCGAGCCGCGATAGTCAGCTTCCCGTCGCGCGCTTTCACTCGCACATGCAGCACGAGGCGCGCGGGGCGATGTTATCGCCCCTTGGCCTTCATACAGAACACTGAGGCGACGACGAGTGCAGAAACGCGCCTGGAGTGTCCATGTAATTGCTCTCGCATGGAACAGCAACCATACGCTTGCGCGTAACCCGCGTTCACAAAATAAAACGTCCGTGTAATTTTCATCTGCCTCTGCAGCAGAGCTACGCAAACTGTGGTCTAGAAAAAGCAGCGTGCTACAAATACCGAGATCCAATAGCGCAGCGGACGCTTATCATGTTTGATTTGAATTTTGCTGCTTCGTATAAGAGCACGATCAGGGGTAAATAAACATGCGAAATGTGAACATGCGCGTATGCTTGTGAACGGAACAGTCATTCACTGCTGCTTTTCAGGACATCCCAGCCTGAGGCCTGGCCAACACATTTGTCGTCAGCAGAAGTGTCAGTACCTTTGTCGTCGGCGGAGCCAACCTTCTTCGATGTTGGGCAACGTGAAGACTTTCTTATGGCGCACGCTATGCCTGCAAACGATACGTCGCCACTTCTTTAACACGGGGATCGAGATTCTATTAGTGGGTTTCTTAACTTTAACCCTAGTGCTCAGCCCACGAGCAAGGATTCCGCTCAGCAAGGATTCCAAGGAGGTGGACGCCAGTTCTGTTTTGGTGCCGCTTGTATTGACGGACATTGTGTACGCACCGAAGAGTGACTACAACGATGAGCTGATGCGTGCCGTGGGCGACGAGGTATACATTCGTCATGCGCAGGGTAAGTTGTGTTGGCTTGTTTTCTGTTCTGAGCGCATGCGGCCGTGTCTAGGCGCACGGAGGCAATTTATAGACATCATTGCATAAGCGGAAGCTTTGCTTGTGTCAAGACCACGTAGGAACGAAATAGATTAGAAGTGAGCATGTCGCCTACTATAAAGGTAAACAGAAAGTAAGGACGACACGGCACGGGCGCCGGCTGCCGACTGAATGGTTATTGCCACAATCAAAATCGCTGTAAGAAACTGTCAGCAATAAATTTTCAGCTGTGAGTCAAAGCTCTAACGGGATCGTCCTTCCTTTGTGTTGAGCCTGATTTCTTCCTGCCAAACGCAGACATGCAATTATGCTGACTCGCCTGACTTGACATGCACGGCTTAAACTCACGGAGCGGCTCAGCGAGGCGGGGGCGCACCACCAAAACTTACGGGGTAGCACGGCTGCCCCATCGTTGCCATCAGAAATACATGGACAAACATTCACACGTAGGCACGTATACATACATACATACATACATACATACATACATACATACATACATACATACATACATACATACATACATACATACATACATACATACATGCCGTCAGGTAGCAGTGATGATGAAGAACACAGTAGCAAATTAAGCTGTGAATGAAGAAACTAAATTTTGTTTGGTGATCCTATGCCTAGAAAAGCAAGTAAAATTTCAAGTACAACGATAGCGCTGAACACAGTCGGCAATTGTCGAAATCTGATCTGCGGGTCAAGCGCGTCGGCTTTTATTCATGACTCATTGAATGCTCCAAGGTGTTCTCTGACGGCCGCGTGCCTCCGACAGCAGCTACTTCGGCTGCACTACCTTTCGGCAGAGCTTTCGTTTCAGCGAAGCCAGTGAGGTAGTCGGTTTCCAGGACAATCCATTTATTTCCTGTTGTTGCCATTGGAAATGGTCCCGACAAATCCATTCCAATTTACGGAAGTGGTGGCAAGGATGTTCGATCGGCTGTATTAATTCCGATGGCCATGTCGGGGACGTCTTGCGCCGCTGGCAGTCACGGCATGTCTTTAGGTAAGGGGCGACGTCGGCAGTCACGCGCGGCTCATAGTACTATTGTAAGCTAGCACGCGGGAAAACTCGAGGTCCTCGGCTGTCTGATCGTCGTGCAGAGCGTGCAGGACTTCTGATCAGAGTGCTGTGGGCACAACGAGAAGATAGTTCGCGCGGACCGCGGAAAAGTTAATTTTTACGAGGATGCCGTTGTGTAAACGAAGACAGTCCATGCCGAAATACCATAGGGACAAGGTTGGTTTTTCTATCTGAGTACTCTACACGGCTTCGTAACTCAGGGTCTATTTGTTTCGGTGCGGCGAAGTCGTTTGTAGTTATTGCTCCTAAGGAGGCGTCATCGTCTAGTTCCTCTTAAGGGGCGGGTCAATAGCGGCGTGAGACGGGCAGTCGGCATAAGAATTATTGCTTCCAGACTTACAGACATGTTGATGTCGAATTCCTGGAGTCAGATGCTCCATCAGGCTAGGCCAGCTGAAGGATTCTTTAAGTTCGCCAGCCAACGCAAGGCGTGGCTGGTCGCTTACTACTTTAAAGTGCCTTCCGTATATTCAAGGCTGAAATTTCGCCGTAGCCCCAATGATTCCTAGGCACCCTATGCCGTAGAATAATTCGCTTCAGCTATTGACAGTGGCCGGCTAGCGCAAGCTATGACTCTTTCAACTCCGTCCTTCTTTTGAGCTAGCACGGCACCGAGGCCCAAGCTACTTGTGTCGGTGTGGATTTCCGTCTCGGCTTCTTCTTCGAAGTGTAAAAGTACCGGCGGTGACTGTAGCCATTGTTTCGGCTCCTCGCATGCATCATCTTGCTGTGTTTCCCATTTAAAGTCTACGTCGGCCTTCGTTGGGTGAGTTGATGGTTCCGCGATGCTTGAAATGCCTCTTACAGAGTGCCTGCAATCGCACACAAGCCAAGCAACCTACGCACTGCCTTTTTGTCGACGGGCCGTGGGAACTTAGTGATAGCAGCTGTCTCCTGCCAGTCGGGACAGACTCCAGACGTGCTGAAGACATGACGAAAAAACAGAAGCTCTTCGTAAGCGAAACGACACTCTTCTGGCTTAAGTGCGAGTCATATGATTTCATCGCCTCTAGTGCTGTTTGAAGGCGCCTCAGGTGATCTTCGAAATTTGTGGCAAAGGATAGACAACGTCATCCGAGTAGACGAGAGAACCTTGCCACTTCAGTCCTGCCAAGACTGTGTCCATCACACGCTTAAACGTCGCCGGCGCAAAGTCCGAATGGCAACATCTTGAAATCGAAAAGGCAGTGTGGCCTGATAAACGCGGTCTTCTCTCGATTGCTTTCGTCCACTTCAGTTGGCCAATAGCCAGCCTTGAGATGCATCGAGGAAAAGTATTTAGCATTGCAGAGTCAGATGTAATCCGTCATCTATCCGCTGAAGGGGGGTATACGTCCTTCCCTATTTTGTTCGAGCGGTGGGCGATAATCGGCACAGAAGCACAGAGTTCCATCTTTCTTCACTAAGACCACCTGAGGCGCCCACGGGCTTTACGGTGGCTCGACGATGTCGTGGAGCAGCATTTCGTCTACTTGCCGCCTTATAGCCTCTCGTTCTCGGGTGAACACTTGGTAAGGCCTCTGGCACAGTGGTGGGGCAAATTCTTCGGTTACTACGGGATGCTGCGCAACTGGTGTTTGCCGAATCCTAGATGACGTAGAAAAGTAGGTTTTGTATCGTCGGAAAAGACTTTCGAGCTATTGTTGCTTACTCATCGGAGGGTTGGATTTAGGTCGAAGACTTTTCCAGGAACTATGGTCGTCGAGGTAGAAGCGGCAGAATCCGTGAGGACAAATGCATTGCTGGTTTCCACAGCTTCCTCGAGGTATGGTGAAATCGTGCCCTCATTGGTTTGTTTGTACTGCTGGCTGAAGTTTGCGAGAATCGCTGTCCTTGCTTCAGTCGAGCAATTCCTATTGCTACGCAAATTTCACGGTCTAGCAGTAGATGTTAGTCGCTCTGTACAACGCTATGTCTGCGCGTGCTTCGGCTCCTGGGGTAATGATGATAATGGAGTGAGGTGGAACGCTGACTTGATCGCCGAGCACACTAAAGGCATGGTGAACCAGAGAACTCCAGCGGTGCCGCTTGGTTTTCGGATAGCATTGTCGACTTGGCGTTCAGGTCGACGATAATTACACCTACACCGTGTTGGTACAGAAAGTCCATGCCGAGAATTATGTTCACTAGAATTGTTGGAGAACAATGAAGGCTGCAGGATAGGTCCTGTTATGAACGGCAATTCTTGCCATGCAGATTCTGGTTGGCGTTATTAGGTGTCTTCCAGATGTCCGGATTTGAGGGCGTCCCAGAGGAGTCTTCACTTTCTTCAACTTGGGGATGAGTGATCCACTAATGACGAAGTAGTCGCCTCCTGTGTCAACAAAACAGTGACTTCGTGGCCGTCGAGAGCACGTCGAGATCAGTGCTTCTCCGTCTTGAATTGCAGTTAGGTCGAAGCGTCGGTTGACGGCTTTGTCGCATTGTCCTGCTATCACGGCTCGTATTCAGGTCTACTGCAGGCGGCACAGTCTTGGCGTCGAGGCTTCGTCTGGTCAGCGGCGTGTCGTTGTTTCATCGTCGAGTTAGGTCTTTAAGCGTCGTCGTTGGCGGCGGACGATTTTCGGCATTTAGACAAACAGCAAATGCACCTCCATGGGTTGCTGCATTTAGGTTTCCGCTATGGGCTAACTCACCGGCCGTGATTTGGGCGAGTGTACGGTGGTTGGTGCTGCGGTGAAAGCTAGCGGCAAGGTTACGGCGAACGGGCAGATCGTCGCGGTCGCCGCTCAGTAGCTGCCAGGAAGTTGGCGATGTCCCGTGGTCGTGGCCCTCGTTGTGAGCACGGCGCGTTCGTTCTGAATCCTCGTAATCTGACGGTATGAGTGCCGGAAGTATATATGCCGGTTTTCACAGAAAGGTAGCAGAGCGGGCGGTGGTGAGGAGCGGGCCCTACGTCTGTCTTCCTAGGGAAGCTGCCACGGGTGATGGGCGAGCGTGCTGGTGGTGGCGGTGGGTGGTGGAGTTGCAGAGTTGCGGTGCTGGAGGGGGCGCCGAGGGGGAGCCTGGCGGCGGGTGTCGGCGATGTATGTCATCGGTTCCGGCTGGGGCTACGGTGATTGCACCTGCACCTTAAGGAACTCCAAGTCATCGCTGCACACATTCCTTGACGATGTCAGCAAATAAGGACACTTCAGGCTGCGACCTTGGAAAAACTTCTGTAGTTCCTCCTGAAAGACCGCTCTAAGGGTCTCGCATGAGTCATCGCGATCGAATGCGCGCACATCGGTGCACTTTGCGGTCAGCGCTGAGCGCTTGTATTGCCTTGTCCGCATATAGAGTGTCTTCTCAGTGGTTCTGGCTTCAGAAGCAAATTCACCAATGCTCTTGGGCAGGTTGCGTATCAACCCGAGAAAAGCTCTGGCTTGATACCACTCATCAATTGCCGAACTTTTTGCTCTTCTGGCATGTCGGGGTAGGTGTGTCTGAACAGGCGAGTTATCTCCTCCGTGAAAAGCGATGGTCTCGCCGAGTAGTTGCATTCGGGCTTCGAGCTGAGCTTCGGCCCTTTCTTTTCTCACGATGCTCCTGAACGTGTTCAAGAAGGTACAGCGAAATAGGCGCCATGTCGTTAGGGTTGACTCTCGAATGTTCATATGGCATAGCCTGTCGTCGTAGTTCCAGTTGTTGAATGCAGCGACACTTTCGTAGTTTTCCAGCAAGCCTTCCGGGTCTTCCAATGATGATTTGGGTAAGGTCGTTGTCTCCATAGGCTATTGCAGCACTATAGGGGACGCTTGGGCCGCCGTTGTGGTTGGTGACTTGGCCTCGATTCCTGTCGCCTTTTTGGGAAGAGGTCCGTACTCCGGTAGCATCCTTGTAGCTTGCGGCTAGCTCGCTGGTTCTTAGGGACATTGGTGTTGTCTTGGTCGTTCTGGCTTGGATCGCAGCTTTGCGGGAGCGCTCAGTAGATGAACGCACAAGCACCTCCACCAGACCTCACGGCAAAGAACACAGCAGGAAAACCGTGAATGACGCATCTACCTTTTGATTTTGGTGAACTTGTGCCTACAAAAGGCAGTGACACTCAAAGCACAGCAATTGCCGTGAAGACATTATGCGATCGTCGAAATCTGATCTGCGGGTCAAGCGCATCTGCTTTTATTCAAGACTCGTCGAAGGTATCAGGGCAATCGCTGGTGCCCGCGTTCTTTCCAGAAACTTCTACAAAATTCGTGTCGCGGACGCCGTTGGATTATCCAAGGTTTGGCGAAGACACACAAAACAGATAGAATCAAAGCTAACGTTCGAGTAATCTCCAAATCATGGAGGCGAGTCTTGCGCTGCACGATAGCGGTTAACATTTGTTAAGTAATAAAAAGCGGTCACTGAAGAAAGATAAAGAAGTACGCGTGTCAGGACATACATACATACTTACATACTTCGTCGTCATCATCATTATCATCGTCGTCGTCATGTCGCCGTCATCTTCAGCAGCTGAAGCAGCCTGGTTACGCCGACTGCAGGGTAAAGACTTCTCCCGTACTTCTCCAACTACGCTGGTCATGTGCTAATTGTGGCCATGTTGTCCCTGCAAACTCCTTAATCTCATCCGCCCACCTAACTTTCTGCCGCCCCTTGCTACACTTCCCTTCCCTTGGAATTCAGTCCGTAAACCTTAATGATCATCGGTTATCCTCCCTCCTCATTACATGTCCTCCCATGCCCATTTCTTTTCCATGAGAGTGGCTTCTTGGGCTAGTATGTACATGATTATATTAGGAGATTGCCAGAAAACTTGAAAGTAGAAAGTCGAGAAGCAGACATAGACAGAGAGGCAGTAAGGTGGCTGGACTAACAACTGAACTTCATTCATGAAAACGGGAAGCAGGAATGGGAGTTGATTGAAGCCTATGGCATCTATAAACTTGGCCCCAAGAAGTGTGAAAGCACGCCATCTGTGTTCCTTACCAAGAAAGAGCTCTTATTTCTTGATAAGTGTAGACATGTAAAGATAAGGTGCTGACCGCGTTTTTGTTTTTTTGTGCCTTGCGCGTGTTCAGTACGGACTTGGGGGACGTCGTTTTCATGAATGAAGTTCGTTGTTAGTCCAGCCACCTTACCGTATCTTTGTCTATGTCTGCTTCTAGATTTTTCCTACTTTCCAGTTTGCTAGCATTCTCCGAGTATCACCATTTCCTTTTAATTTCAACTAAGATGTCATTAACTCGCATTTGTTCCCTCACGTTACCCCCATCATTCTTCTTTCCATGGCTCGTTGCGTCGTCCTCAATTTAAGTGGAACTCGTTTCGTAAGCCTCCAGGTTTCTGCCCCGTATGTGAGTACCGGTAACACACAGCAGTTATACACTTTTCTCTTGAGGGATAGTGGCAACCAGCTGTTCATGATCTGAGAATGCCTGCCAAACGCACCCAGCCCATTCTCATTTTTCTGATTATTTCAGTCTCATGATCCGGATCCGCGGTGACTACCTACCCTAAGTAGATGTACTCCCTTACCACTTCCAGAGCCTCGCTACCTATTGTAAACTGGTGTTCTCTTACGAGACTGTTCAACAATACTTTAGTTTTCTGCAGGTTAACTTTTAAGGCCCACGCTTCTGCTTTGCCTCTCCAGGTCAGTGAGCATGCATTGCAATTGGTCCTCTGAGTGACTAAGCAAGGCAATATCATCAGCGAATCGCAAGTTACTAAGCATTCTCCATTTACGCTTATCCTCAATTCTTCCCAATCCAGGTTTCTGAATACCTCCTGTAAACACGCTGTGAATACCATTGGAGAGATTGTATCTCCCTGCCTGACGCTTTTCTTCATTGGGAATTTGTTGCTTTCTTTATGGAGGACTAGGGTGACTGTGGAGCCGCTGTACATATCTTTCAGTATTTTCACATATTGCTCGTCTACAACCTCATTCCGTAATGCCTCCATGACTGCTGAGGTTTCGACTGAATCAAACGATTTCTCATAATCAATGATATCTATATATATGGGTAGGTTATATTTCGCACATTTCTCTATCACCTGATAGTGTGAATATGGTCTATCGTTGAGTAGCCTTTACGAAATGCTGCCTAGTCCTTTGGTTTACAGAAGTCTAAGGTGTGCCTGATTCTATTGGCGATAACCTCAGTAAATACTTTTTAGGCAAAGGGCAGTAAGCTGATCGGTCTATAATTTTTCAAGTCTTTGGCGTCCCCTTTCTTATGGATTAGGATTATGTTGGTGTTCTTCCAGAATTCCGGTACGCTCGAGGTCATGAGTGTTGTGTTATCATCGCCTCTAGAGCGATAGCAGCGGCGCGACTATCGCGACAGCTTGCTATGTGAGCCCAGTCATGTGGCCACCGGGCTGCACTCCACTACGAGCCATCTTGGAATAAAGCACGTTTGATTTTGCTTACGCCTTCTTCCTTCGGCTGCGGTTCCCCCCCGCGAAAACACTACCATGAGACATTGAATATACAGGGTGAACAGCGTGTAGCATGCGGTGGTGGCGTAGAGGTAGGGCATCCGACTCGCATGCAAAGAGGACCATGGTTCGAATCCGGGTGCCGCGCAATTTTCCGCCGGATTAAAAAAAAATCGCGTGTTAATAAAATTCCATCAACAGACCTGGAGTGCGGCCTCATCCCGGTGACCAGAAGCGGTAGTGCACTCCCTCACCAGAGCAGGATTGGACACCCTGGTGCAGTACATGGCCACAACCTGCTATATGAATACAACTGTCCAACATACATGGTTTTTCAGCTAACTTTGGCCAATTAATAAAGATACAAACAAACCGCAGTATTGTTCTCAGCCATATGGAGCACGTAATATATTTGTCAATCCTCCAAGCCGGGTAATTAACAAAGATTGCTTAATGAAATTTTTAAATATCAACTACAGCAAAAGATCGTCAGTGCAAAAGTTGAAGCACTTGTTGAGCAAGATAGCATTATTTCATCTATGCTAACATAACGACCCTGCTTAATTTTTTCAGCCTTTCCTTAAATTGCGCCAAACTGAAAGATTACCACGTGACTGCCGGCTACTGCGCCGCGCTTTTACTTCCCTCAAATGTAAGTTGAACGAATTAGTAAAAGCTGGTTCCGCGCACAGAGATCGATTGCACAGGCTGTTGGTGATGGCGGAGGACCGTAGGCTGCAAGGCTTTCAGCCTCGGTGTCAGCCTCGGCCCCTCCATCGGCTTTCTTCATTGCCCCGAAAAGAAAAGAAAAAAATTCGCAGTGGCTTCGCTCGGCTATGCGACGATATACGTAGCGAAAGCTAGTGCATAACAATGTTAGCCTTGGTTAATTTTGATTGCAAGTCCAGGTTTGTCTGGTTGTCTAGCTATGTTGCGGCGTTTAGCCAGTCGTTCGGCGCGCTGTTCGTCTGTTTCCTGGGCGATTCGTTTCCTCTTCATCTCGTTCCGATGTCGATTCCTGGTCTCTTCCTGCTGATCGGAATTGTCGCCGTCCATAAAGCCGCCTCAACTGTGCTTGCGGCGCACGCAAGCTCGCCTTTTCAATCCTCCGACATGTTATCAGGCATTCGACGCAGCTGGCGAAGCGAGCGGAGGCAAGCGCAACGACGAGGAACGCGATGCAGGAACGCGCTGCGCAGCACCGCGCGTTTTGGCCACCTGTGGCTCGGCGGCCACCTGGTCACCTGTGGCTCGGACACCTGTGGCTCGGTGCTACTAGTGGCGCATGCACAGTAGTGACTAAGGAGCGAGAGAGAGAGACAGAAATATCCGTGGCGAGGCCCACGTTGTGACGTCATGTGCCTCCTCCGTGCACCGCCAAGGCGAAATCGCAAGTTCTTGGCCAGTAAAGCTTTCGCTTTAAAAAAGAAATACCTGCGCTACATCAAATGCCTCCGGCCTCGAATCGCAGCCGCTTTTTCGCTGAACACTTTCTTTCTCAAAGCAGTACGCCTCATTTTGTCGCTTAATGCCTATCGCAGTCGCCGACAGCCTCTTCAATTGGTTTCTGTGTAGTGAGCGGCCCTTGCTACAGTCGCGGACAACATTCTGTGGCTATGAAGGGAAGACTGCGGTTGAGCGGCTGCTGCGCACTGGTTACCGCGCCAAGCTGTCCGGCAGCGTTTGAGAGCGCTTTTGGCAGCTCGCGACAGGCGCCGGATCGACGCGGCTTCACGTGCGCGACGGTACCGCGTTTATCCCGACGCAGAAGGGAAAAGCCGCAAAATAAGTAACCCTTTACACTCAGGACTTGAGACTGACTCCATCAAAATACCTGAATTTTATTAGCCCGACGTTTCGGAGCCCATTCGGCTCCTTCAGGGGGTTGTTCTTCGGGGGGTGCACGTTGTGCTGCTATTAAAGCGTCTTTTGTAAAGAAAGGAGGGGGAGCAATGGAGGTGTGGAGAGACTTCACAGACGGAATGGTGGGGGGAAACAAAAGGAAAGGGGGGGCGTTCTTGACGGCTTCCCTGGTGCTGAGATTAACAGTGCTGGGGAGAGTGCTCGCGGGGGTGCCATTGATGGGAGGCGGGGGGGAGGGTTGTGGTGGAGGTTACAGGGTCGCGCCGACGTTTTTATGTTGGTGAAACAAGCGGGAGTCTACCTGGCTGTGCGTCCTTTTCTTCTTATCGCCGCCCTTGAGAGCGGCATCCAGCCAGTAGACCCCAAAGTGCGGGAAGCAATCGGCATAATAAGGTCCAATAACAACCGCAGAAGAGAACGCAACTTATCTTCCGACGAAATAAGAGCAGCGAGAACACTGAAAGAAGATACAAGCATTGTAATGCTACCGGTGGACAAGGGGAACTCAACCGTTGGTTTGAATATAAAGGACTACGATGAAAAGGAGTCCGCCCTACTTGACAGCCAAGATTACGACAGTCTAAAGGAGGACCCCACTATGACAACCCAGTCTGTGCTGAAGAAGACGCTGATTGAAATATTCCGCAACCATCCAAATTCTCGAAATCTCTACCTAAAATCTCTACCTAAATGTGTCGGAACGCATCCACCCCAGCTTTCTACGGCTTGCCAAAACTCCATAAACCCGGAATCCCTTTACGACCAATCGTAGACTTTTCGTGTTCCCCACTACGATCACTGTCCACTTACTTGTATCCGATCATACGCCACTCACCGGAAGGACAGCATCGTACATGCGCGACTCTGAGAATTTCATCAAACTCACATCAAAAGTACGTATCGAAGATGATGAATGTCTGGTCTCTTTTGATGTAATCTCTCTGTTCACAAGAGTACCCATTAAGTTGGCTGTTTCCGCAACTAGGGATGCCCTGGAACTCGACGATAAGCTCAGCGAGAGAACTCCTTTGAGTGTAGACGAGATCTGCCGCCTTCTCGAACTGTGCCTGTCGATTACCTATTTCACCTTCGAGGGCAGCTACTAAAAACAGGTTAAAGTAACTGCTATGGGGGCCTCGATTTCCGTTGTCATGGCTAACTTGACTATGGAGAGCATCGAGGAGAGAGCTTTAAATACTTTTTCCCTGAAGCCAAAAGTCTTCCTGAGGTACGTGGATGATTGTTTTTGCATCGTGAAGACGAGCCAAATCGAAAACTTGCAGAAACACTTAAACTCAATAGAAACGGATATACAGTTCACATATGAGCGCGAACAGAATGGGTCACTCCCATTCTTAGATGCACAAGTTACACGAAAAGACGGCATTCTAAAATTTTCAGTCTACCGAAAACCAACCCACACAGGCCGCTATCTTCATTTCCAATCCGACCATCCGGCAAACCACAAGGCCTCTGTTGTAAATTCTTTATTCAAACAAGCCGAAACTCATTCTTCATCGGAATCGGATCAAAAGAAATGAAAGAGAACGGTTCTCAATGAACTTAAGAGGAATGGCTACACAGAGGGCTTCATTCTAAAAAAACTAGACAACAAAAAAGAAGCAAAACGCGTGACCTTCAGCCGTTGACTTCTGCCCAACCCCAGAAGGAAGTGTCCATCCCGTACGTCAGAGGTACCAGCTGAGCCGAATATTAAGAAAAGAAGGCCTCAAAATGGCGCACAAACCAATAAACACTTTCAATATCCTCCTCCCTAAACCAAAAGATTGTCCACCTAAAGAAAAAGCTCAAGGCGCCGTCTACAAAATCAGTCGCGCCGACTGTCCGGCGTCGTACTTCGAGGAAATCAAAAATCTAAAAGAAAGGATCAGACAACACGAGAACGACGTCAGAACATTCAACCGTACTCGCAGCGCTGTCGCTGAACACTCTGAAGACGCCGACCACAAAATTGCTGTCCAGGAAACTGAAATCCTTCAAGCGGAGACGAACTGGCGAAATAGACTACTACTGGAGTCATGGCACATTCAGAATACGCGGAATAACATAAACCGCGTGAAGGGTAACCTACCCTCGGTGTACGTCCATGGACTTGGTGACATGACGAAAAGAAGAAAAGGACGCACAGCCAGGTAGACTCTCGCTTGTTTCACCAACACAAAAACGTCGGCGCGACCCTGTAACCTCCCTCCCCCCTGCCCCCCCCCCCCCCGCCTGTCATCAAGAGCACCCTCGCGAGCACTCCCCCCAGCACCGGTCATCCCAGCACCACGGAAGCCGTCAACAACGCCCCCCCCCCTCCTTTTGTTTCCAACCACCTTTCCGTCTGTGAAGTGTCTCCCCACCTCCCGTGCTCCCCCTCCTCTCTTTACAAAATACGCTTTAAAAGCGGCACACCACCACCCCCGAAGAACAACCCCCTGAAGAAGGAGCCGAATGGGCTCCGAAACGTCGCGCTAATAAAATTCAGTTATTTGGTTGGAGTCAGTCTCAAGTCCTAATCAATTTCCCAACCAGATAGGCAATTCTGTCGAAATGTTTAGCTTGAACGCTTTACACTCAGTGATGTGTTCAGTCTTACTTTTGCGAATAATTTGTTTTTCTCTTCTCAAGCCTAGACTAACATGGATTACAACGCGAGACTCATTCCAGAAGCGCTGTCACTTGAGCGCGCTTTGCCTCCGTAGAGCTTCCGTTCAGAGCCACAGAAAGTTGTCCGCGAGTATAATTCGTTTAACTTACATTGTTTGAGGGCACTACAAGCGCGGCGCGTTAAGGGGCAGTGAATCGGTATTTTTTTTTAATTTCGCGCACTTTAAAGAAAGGCTGTAACAAAACTTCGCAGGGCTATTGGCATAGTTGAAATAATCCGATGTCTCCGAACGAGCGCGACAACTTTTCTACTGAAGAGTTTTCGCTAGAGTGAATATTTCACAAGTTAATAAAGCAAACTTTGTTAATTTCCCAGCCTGACGGATTGATTGAAAAAATATCATGACGTTTCACTACAAACTGCGTTTGAGGCAGTAGCCGTCACTGTTTTAACTTTTAAGACTGTCACCATATGTTCGGTTTACATCCCTCCCCATACCCATTTCACAACTCGAGACATGGAAAATTTAATTAGCCAGCTGCCGGAGCCTTTTGTTTTAGTTGGAGATTTTAATGCTCATTGCACTCTTTGGGGCAGCGATAAGAATGACCCAAGAGGCCAACTTATCGAAGATTTCATTTTGACAAACAACATCTGTCTTTTAAATTCAGGTGCACCAACTCATTTTTCACCGAGTTCACGCAATTTTAGCTGCCTCGATTTAGCCTTTTGCTCTCCGGACATTTCTACAGATTTTAAATGGGATGTACTCGAGACTTCATATGGCAGTGATCATCTACCTGCCATAATCAACCTCACCTCAACGCTACCCATTATATCGCACAAACCACGCCAATGGAAATTACAAATGGCAGACTGGGCTGTTTTTACAGAAAGTGCCAGGCTGGAGGAGCTTATTGTAACAAACTTAAGCATTGACGAAATTAATGAAAAATTTACTAACAGTATTATTTCTGCAGCTGAAAAGGTCATTCCACAATCTTCTGGCGTTGTTCGCAAAAAGTTAAATCCTTGGTGGACACACGAGTGTACCATAGCAAAAAAGCTGCAAAATAAGGCCTGGGGAATTTTACGCAGGTACCCAACCCATAACAACTTTTTAACTTTTAAACAAGCCAAAGCGAAAGCTCGATACATTCGGAGACAGGCAGAAAAATCTTCCTGGCAAAAATATGTATCAACAATTAATAGCACCGTCACATCCAAAAGGATGTGGGAACAGGTCAGGAAGTTTAAGGGGGACTACACACCATACACGATGCCAATACTCACACCTTCAGGCACTCAGACAACACTACAACAACAAGCGAATATACTTGGGGAACACTTCTATAACGTCTCTAGCTCGGCTAATTATACAAACAGGTTCTTAAATTACAAACTATCTGCAGAAAAACAGAAACTACCAACTACTTGTACGTCAAGCGACGAATACAACGCTCCATTTACGTTACAAGAGCTTAACAGGGTTCTCTGTGCTGGCAAAAAAACTGCAGTAGGTCCTGACCGCATCCATTATTCTATGCTCGCACACTTGTCCCAAGCATCCGTAGGTGCTCTCCTTAATTTTTTTAACAAAATATTTGAATCCGGAAGCATGCCAAAATGTTGGAAAAATGCAATAGTTGTGCCTTTTTTAAAAACAGGAAAATCCCCCACATCCCCAAGCAGCTTTCGACCCATTGCCCTGACAAGTTGTTTGGCAAAATCGTACGAGAGTGTCGTAAATGCGAGGTTAACATTCACGCTTGATAAACGGAACTCCATCGATTTTCACCAGTGTGGCTATAAGAAAGGGTGTTCAACGACAGACCACCTCGTCCGACTTGAACACGAAATACGTGAAGCATTTTTACACAAACAGCACTGCCTGGCGGTGTTCTTCGACCTAGAGAAAGCGTACGACACCACGTGGAGATTTGGAATCTTACGTGACCTCGCCGCGTTAGGAATCCGTGGCAAAATGCTAAACTGTCTGGCTGATTTTATGTCCAACAGAACATTCCAAATCCGTCTAGGCACTGTGCTCTCGCGCACATTTATCCAAGAAAACGGCGTGCCACAAGGTTGCGTACTTAGCACAACACTTTTTATAATAAAAATGAACTGTGTCAACAAAGTAATTCCCACCTCTGTTATGCACTCCATATATGTCGATGATCTGGAAATAGCGTGCCGCGGCTCTAACTTACGAACATGTGAAAGGCAACTCCAGATAACAATAAATAAACTAATGGAGTGGGCTGAGAAAAATGGCTTCCGCTTCTCTACTCAGAAAACTGTTACAGTGCTATTTTCGCAAAAACGAGGGTTGTACTTAGACCCGGATTTAAGATTGAATGATGTCGCGCTGCTGGTAAAACAAGAATACAAATTCTTGGGAGTAACCTTTGACAAAAAACTAAACTTTCTTGCCCACATTAAAGCACTAAAAATTAAGGCAAATAAAGCATTGAATATCCTCAAAGTGTTATCTCATAAGCACTGGGGTTCTGACCGAACGTGTCTTTTACGCATTTATCGGTCTCTTGTTCGTAGCCTTTTAGACTACGGCTCCATTGTTTACGGCTCAGCCAGACAATCCTACATCCAAAGACTTGATCCAGTACATAACCTTGGACTGCGACTGGTAAGTGGTGCCTACAGAACTTCACCCATTGAAAGCTTATACGTCGAATGTAATGAACCCTCCTTACAGCAGCGCAGAGCATTACTCACTTTTTCCTACGTACTCAGAATTCAGTCATCACCGCAACACATATGCTACAACATCCTCACACAATGCAACTCACGCTTACACTACACAAATAAACCGAACGTGATTAAGCCACTTGTCCTGCGGTATGAGCAATACTGTCGGGATTATGACATTCCCCATGGAGTCCTCCAGGTTGCCAAGAAACCACAACGGCTGGCACCGTGGTGCGATTTCACACAGTTGTGCGACTGGACATTGACTCATTTAAAGAAGAAAGACACTCCACGCGAACACATTACACAAGAATTCCGTGCACTTCAGGACAAATATCAAAATAACATGCAATATTACACTGATGGCTCTAAAACAAAAGATCACGTGGGTGTGGGGGTCGTAGCGGAAAATTGGGAAACAAGTATTCGATTACCACAACACGCTTCTGTGTTCACGGCTGAAGTTTACGCTATCTGGGTTGCTGTTAAAAAGATTATAACTGACAAACACAAACATGCAGTCATATACACAGACTCTTTAAGCTCACTGAAGGCTCTACAGTTGAAATCTGAGTGTGAACCCCTGATAGGAGACATTCTAAACATGTTGGTGCTTAACGAATACGGGAGGTCAATTCGTTTCTGCTGGGTCCCAAGCCATGTTGGGATACCAGGTAACGAAGCGGCTGATAGATGTGCATTGATGGCAGCGCACAAAGATATTACAAACACGAAACTCCCATATAATGATAGCATCCGTGCAATTAGAAAAGCCTTCACGGTAAAATGGCAACGCGAATGGGACCGTAATTCCGACAACAAGGTACATCTCACGAAACCCATAGTTGGCGAGTGGAAGTCATGCTATCATCAGGAGCGGTTCATCGAAGTAGTTTTGTGCCGACTACGCATCGGGCACACACACCTCACGCACAATTACCTACTTAGGAAAGAAGACACACCAACATGCGAGAAATGTCAACAGCCACTAACAGTTATACACATATTACTCACATGCACGCAGATTGAAACACACAGACGAGCACTCTTGAAAAAATTATATGAACAACACATACCATTACACCCTGCTCTAATTTTAGGCGATGATCCACTGGTCCCATTTTGTGACGTCCGTAAATTTTTAGACGACACTGGATTTTTACATAAAATATAGATTATTAACAGAGCCTTTTCCTTCATTCACTGGATTTTAAAACACCTCGTGTTTGGCGCAGCATAGCCTCAGCCGCTTTTGCGCCATTAAACCCCATTTAACTAACTAACGGATTGATTGAAAAAAAAAATATCATGACGTGGCAATTCGACACACGTAGCGCGTATGTTCTTTAAAAGAAAAATACTTGGCCCAAGTTAGCTGAAATACCCTGTATATAAATATATATGGACAACCTTGGTGAATACTTGGGAGCACCCCCGACACGAGCAAAGGGCTAGGAGCACTGCTAGAAATTTCAGGTCGCTGTCTTGAAGCGTGCCTCATAATCAGACCGTGGTTCTGCAACGTAAAACCCCCTAATGTATAATTTTGCATTGTTTTGGAGCCTAGCTAAAGAAACAAACAGGCAAGGTTCGTGGGAAGTAAGCCCTGGCAACCACGAGATGGACGAGCGGGAAGCCCTTTGCAGCCGAGCGCACTGACAGTATGAAAAAAAGAAAAGAACAGTAGAGCGTTGGTGCGAGCCGACCAGAGCGATGGCATCCCTATAACTGCCTCACAATGTAAACAATGCCTTGAAATGCCCGATATCAACGCAGGGCCCATTTTCGAGTAATGAAAGCGCAGATTCGTCCCCGAATGGTAGGCGAGGTGGGGTCAGAGGAGGTTGCCTTGCCGAGGGTAGCTGCGTTATGTCACGATTCTGCCTGTCGTCTTCGGCCATCAACCAAACTCTGAAGAAGTGCTTTGACGGCCTCTCATGTGAAAAGAACGTCTTATTTTCAACAAGCAGCTCCAGCGAGATTCTGAAAGCGTTGGCGACCAGCATGCTATTAGCGTCTCCACTATGTATTGAGAGTATCTCAAAGGGTACAATTCTCGAAACGCGAAGTTTCTGGTTGTCTAATTGCTGACCGCAACCCAGACCAAGGGATGACAGCGACGTTGTTGTTCCTTGCGTTCACAACTGCCAATCGCATCAACGACATTTTGTAAAGTGAACTTACGCAGCGTTTTTTTGGGCTGCGCGCTTAATATTACGTTTGTCATTTCGTTACGAAGTCAACTTGTTTAAAGGGAGACTTCAAACTGCAGCATTTTGATTTCGTCTATTTGGTGATGGGGAAGAAACATCATGTCTTTCGCTCAGTGATTTGTAAAGTTCGCCAAGTTTTACTTTACTACCTTTTCAATTAGGTTGTCATAAAATTTCAAGCCGTAGGCCGCGCATTTTGCAGTTTTGACAGCGAAAAAAAATATATGCTTACACTGTAGTAGGCGCGGACACTCATACGAGCAAGCCGGTATGCATGTATCTATGACAAATCAATGTGACATGTATACTTACTTTTGATAAATCAAGTTTTGTGAGAATTCAGGGTGCTCTGCAAGGTCACCTAAACAGCATTGTTCCGTACCATTTACGAGATGAGTGTATTTGCTCACAACACCTGCTAGTGTTGGTTCGTTGTGATAATGTATCCTGAAGTATGCTCATCCTCTAAGCAACTGTTGGCGACCAGGTAACCTGGCTACACTTCAATAACATATCATACCGACACGTCTGCCTAATCATCATCCTGGGCACCAAACACTCAAACGGTAAACAGTGCAGGTAACAGTTATAGTGAAAGGCGCGGACAGATTCGCTGTCTAAAAACGAAATTCCTATGCTTGCGAAAGAAAGGCACATAATGCAAAAGCACAACGCTGTCTAAAAGTGCACGACGGACTGGCAGGAATGCGAAGTGAAAGCAAAATAATGCAGCCCGACTGGCAATTACGGTACGTCCACACTTGGCCTGTTTTCGCCCCAGAGAAAGCTGAAATTTATTCCGCTTCAGCGGGGCCTGAAATAGCACGAAAACTTCGAGTGATAAACTGAATATGGTGGTCAGAGTGTCAGTGGGAATGCTCATTGAAGCAGTAAAGAATTACCCTGTGCTTTACCTTAGAATTCACTGCCTCTACAAGCACACGTTTTAAGGTCCTGGGAATCAGCAGAAGGTGCGACAGCGAAGCTTTACCGTATGCCAACTTTTCCGATTCGGCAGAACTGGCCGAATTCACTACCGCCGCTTCCTGGCGATCCAGTTTTTTAGCTGCTGCTAGTGCATCTCTAGAAAATAACTATTGACACTTTCTTGTTCCTCCTCCCTGATGAGTGCTGAAGAACGGCGCTATGGCGCAGACGAGAGGCCAAGATGCTCGTCTTGACTGATAGGCCAGTGAATGAACGGGTTGCTTGATGTGGTGTGGTGATGAGCGCACCACACCCACAATCAGGCACGTAGTAAGAAGAGGCGGCAAAAGAGGCAGCGGCAGTGGCAATACAAAGGTTAGCAACTAACTTGTGGGGTATTGGGCGAAAAAGAATTTCCATCCGCTTTGGTCTAGTCGCTCTTTCGCTGCTTCCGAAGCGTTAACACGCTCTTGAAGCCAGTTTATACCATCGTCTTCTTTCCCATGTATGTCACCTTGTCCTCTCACTATTTTGCTGTCACTCCGTTTTCCTTGGGGTTAGTCGGGCAACGTATAGATAGCGTTGTGCCCTTGGGTCTCCTGACTGTTGTGCTGTAGGACGCTGAGTAAAACTTCGTTGACACTCAACGCATCTCCCAAATTTGTTCACTTCTAACGGCGTCTACGCTGTTTACCATGTCGAGCGTACGTCAACTATCCCAGCTTATGCCCTGTTTCATACTCGGTAGGAAAAGCTGCAAACGCTAGAGAGATTCATATCACAGCTCGCATTCGTAACCAAGCAATATTGCGTCACGTGTGAAAAGAAAGGCACGGCTCTGTGTCATGTTTTGCGACGTGGCATTAAGTTCCAAACTTCTTTGTCGCAAAGCACAGCGCATTTACTCTACTGAAAGCATCGCACGTCTAAAGCCATTTGCTACCCAGTGAGCGCAGTTACGCTTTTCTGCGACCAGCCGCATACTTGGCGACTTCGCAGGATCGCAGCTAAACTTCCAGCGGAGCTATATCTCTCCAGCGGTTGGGTTAATAATTTCCGTTGAAGGTCTTTGTCGCGTGCTATTTCCGCTCTCTTGTGGGGAGCGTGCTGCTGCTCTTCGAGACCTGTCTAATGCTAACATCAACCAACTAGCCAAAGTACACGTCCCAATTATAGCCTGAAATTAAATCCATCACGTTTTAAAATTCTGCTCGCATTCGGACGCGAAGAAAGGGGGTTAACCGAGGGGCCTGATTTTTTATTCTTCATATCATGAGAAGTCAACAAACAAAGACGCCTCGGAAAACATTGGGGGAAATTACTTGTGCTTAATAAATGGCACATAAAGAAACGATGCTCTAATGGAAATGAATGGGGATGAAAAAACAAATTGCCACTCAACTTGCCACCTGCGGCAAGTTCTTTTTTCATCCACTTTCATTGTTGCTATTTATAATTTTCTTTAATTCAATTTATAGGTAGATTTCCCCAATGTTTTCCCAAGTGTCTTTGTTGCCTTCTTATAATATGCTCGCATACGAGGCTTTCTAGAATTGTCATAAGAAATTTCTAGCAAAGGCACAACTACAACCGCGCACTTTTAACTTCTCGTCCGCATCAGCCATAGTCAGATCAGCTGATTAGGGTAGGAATCGCTTTCACGCACAGTGGAAACCAAAGGCACCAATTAACTCACATTACTTAAACTTCGTCATGGCATAACCCAGAACTTAACCCTTATGTAGAATGAATGAATGAATGAATGAATGAATGAATGAATGAATGAATGCTTCAAATTTGTAGAACAATATCCTGTGTACCTAGTCTCATTCGTACCAACATGGTTACGGGAGATTCCGAAACCACGATGTTAGGACCATTGAGAAATACTATGTTGTGCTACCTGGTGGGGTCAGGAAAACCCGTCCCTCGTGCATAACTCAAAGGATTTTTAGACTTGTGGAATCCTCTGGGCTGGAATTTTGCTCCATAAGGTGGCCTCACAGCCTGCAGGGTTACCTGACTAAGCTAGCCGGGATGCTCGGTTGCCATGATCAGAAGTTTGAATCCTCGCATTTTTTTCTTCATATATGAAGGTGGTAAGCTCTAATTCACTTCTTGGAGTACACTACATCTCCAGGCTTGGAGTGGCACCTGACACAGCAATAACGCCGAGAGCCAGTGGGGCTATGCTAATACAGGTACAACTACTTTAGGAAGACCCACTAAGCTTCAACAAAAGACACTCCCTCACAAGAACGCGGACTGGCCTCCCTGGTGCAGTATTTGGCCACTATCTTCCAAAAAACTCATTCAGTCAACCAGTGGCCCTCAGTCCCAAGCACCTGCGGAGCACTTGACCAAGGCGGTTCTCAATCCTATAACGTAGCAGAGGGTGCTAAGAATCTCTGTGCTTGGGCATACCGCCAGTGGAAACTGACCCTGGCAACATTTCAAACCCGAACTCTCTCGACTGAAGCTAGCTCCGCAAAAATGTAGAGTAACTATCAGGCATTCTTTGGGATATCATTGGCCTTAGGTTAGAAGAACTGGCGGGGCTTCTACAGTGCTGACTAATGGCGACGTCCTTTGCTATGGAGGACTTCGAGATAAGAAGCAGTGCGGTGTAGGATTCCTAATCTATAAGGACATAGCGGGCAACATTGACAAATTTTACTGCAGTAATGAGAGGGTAGCACAGTCGTAATATAATAACAAGAGAGAGAGAGATAATGTTTAATGGCAAAAAGGTGGAGAGGTCGGCCTGAGTGAAGTACCTCTAGCCTGCTACTCTATGCTGGGGAAGGGGTTTGGGGAATAACAGAGGTGGGATGAGAAGAGGAAGGAGGGTGGTAGTACGGCAAATACGATGAGGGCTGCACATCACACTGTATCTGTGCACTGTGTACGTGTACACTTCACATCACAGCACAGTCATCTTAACGAGCAGAGTTAGAAGTTACTGCAATGTAGCCAAGAGGCTGTCTATAGCGTTCATAATTTTTACCGCAGTTAGTGCCACTGGCGTATTATAACCGGACAGTGGCAACTTCAGGGCGGCGATTATTAGTCGCAGCATGGCTTTGATTACAGAGTCTGATGGAGCCATCTTTGAGCACTGTCCTTGCTCACGCTGACAGTCTAAGGACCGTGTGCGCGGCGGCAGGCGTGGCCATACATTTGATTCCGGGCTTACGCAGCTGTCTTGAAACAATGGCTTAGAGAGATTTATCGATGCCAATTCAACTACATTCTCCTTCACCTGCGGAATTGGAGCCAGGGAGCTCTCGTTTGGACCTACAGCTTGCCCACGCCGATGACGCGTTCGTCTCCTCCGCTGTTGCACTGACGCTGCCGCCTCCTTGTGGGACATACTTCTCTTGCTAATTTTTTTCAGTACCTTTATCTCCTTTCTTTGTTTAGGACACTCCTCGGAATTGGCCTCGTGGGGTACATCGCAATTCGAGCACTTCATTTCTTTCACTGTGCACGAAGAAACGTCATGGCTGCCGGCACAGCGGAGGCATGCCGTATGGCCTGTGCATACAGTGCTGACATGGCCTAGCTCAAGGCACATGTGGCATTGCAGTGGCCAGGGCACATAAGGACGCACCGCGTGTCGCACATAGCCCACCTTGACATGACCGTGTAGCGTACCTCCCTCTAAAGGAATCTTGACGCTCGTCGATCGACCGAAGCGGTGAAAATCTATGACCTTCACTTCAATGGTCTTCAAGACGGGAGCCTCCGTAGCTCTTCGTTGCTGATGTCAATCATGACATCGGAAATAACACCTGCCCTAGTGCGACCACAGTGCACGATGAACGACCGGACTTCTATGTGTCCTAGTATGCGCATGGTTTTCAATTTTGCGAGTGCGGCCTGCGTCGTTACTTTCACTGTAACTACGTTTTTCATGTTGTTAATACGCACTTCGTTAATTCCTTTCGTAGCCACGTTACCAAGGTAAGTGTTAAGAATCTGTCTGTGTGCACAATTTAAATACTGAGACACATCGAGCGGCACAAAAGCGATCCTGTAAGTCGGAGTAGGCGGCCCATTGGGGCCCTGCTCACTCACGTCGTTGGTTGTCTTGCGGTATTTCCTCTTCATTCGCCTGCCTTCCACGATGGTGTAGCCATAGTCGGAGTCCATTGGCTCGCTGTTGGAGAAACAGGAAACGGACATCTCCATGCCTAGGTTGCAAGCTTTACATTTTATCCCTGCGAGACGCAGTGAGAAGAGGTGTGCTTGACGCTGGTGATGGTGTGCCGTCTATCATCGCCTCGGATGTCTTCGCGTCCAAAAAGCACAATTAAGCCTTCACTATCACAAAACTATCGCAGCAAGGCAAAAAGCGACGCTTACTCTGATCACTTCGTCACTCGTATTAAAGCCTAATAGGAGGCATAGATGAAACGTAGTACTAGCCTACTCTCCAACCTCCAGTCATGATGATGATGAAGTAGATCAGTTTTATGCGAAGATGTCGAATTAGCGATGAGAAAAGTGCAAACTCACTCTATTGTTGTGATGGGCAACTTCGTTGGAAAAGTGGGGAAAAATCAAGCTGGTGAACAACTACTTGGCAACTACGGCTTCGATTGTCGGAACAATAGAGGAGAGATGTTGGTAGAATACGGGGAAAGGAATAAGCTGGGAATAATGAATGCTTTCTTCAGGAAGCGAAGCAACAGAAAGTGGAGCTGGGAAGGCTTAATAGTGAACCAAGAAATGAAAATGATTTGATACATTCTGCCGATCCGACCGTAGTGTAGGATGTAGAAGTATTAGGCAGGGTAACGTGCAGTGATCAAAGGTTAGTGAGGTCTAGTATTCACCTCAATTTCAATAGAGAAAGAACAAAATTGGTCAAGAAGAAACAGGCCGACCTAGACGCAGTAAGGGTAAAAGCAGACCAATTCAGGCTGATACTTGAAAACAAATATGCAGCCTCCTTAAAACAGAGGGATGAAGATGACAGTCGTAATGAATGAAACCGTAACCAGGCTGCCTTCAGAAGCAGCAATTGAAGTGGCAGTTAATGCACCAAGGCAACCAATATCTAAGTAAGCTCTCTCAAATAACGAAGATCCTAATAAAGAAATGACAGAGAATGAAAGTGTCCGACTCAAGAGATCAGACATTCGCGGCACTGTCAGAACTAATGAACAAGGAGAAAATAAGAGATATTCAACAGCTGATAATTACACCTTCTGTGGCGCTGGGAGAATAAGGTTTTAATTTCATACACGAATGTTTGACCTAGCCATGCTTCTCAGTGTTAAATCAGATGTGCGTAGTTTAGCTTTTTTGTCGTCTTGCGTTTTGTGTTATATACTTACTTTACAGTCACCTTTCGTGTATATATTTGACGTGCGATGGCTAACAATAAACCGCTGAAAGTTTGCGTACATGTGTGTCTGTTTTTTTTTACATTATAGAACAATATATTACAGCAAGCAGAACTATTTCCTATATGCCCCATGCACAGCTCTTCAGCTTTCGCAGCCCCCTTGTGGTCTTTCTGGTAGTGTACAGTGTTGTTCCTGCTCATTTAGCGGACTTTACGCTTTGCTGGCACATGATTTTCATCAAATATACAAAACGTCCCTCGTTCAGTCACAAAGGACACCCTAGATATCTACTGCGCGCCTCAGGAAATTCATTAAAGTAGACAGGAAGTGGGTATTCAGGGGTCTCGTGCAAAATTCCTACACTGTGACACAAGCGTTAAAGAGTTCTTCACACGTCCACCCTAACGTATTGCCCACGTTAAATGCTTTCAAGCTCCGTGGCACCTAAAGTGCTGACGGCGAGATGTTCCGATTAACAGCATCGTAATGCTGTAGGACAGTAGCTTAGGAATTTCGTTTTGGCAAATTTCGCATTTGCTTTACACTCTCGACACGCTACCCGTGCATCGTTCAAAAGACGCCCACATGTGGTTTTGAAATTTCGTTTTCGTTGCGCGTTCAAATATTTCAGTGCACCGAGAAAACCTTCTGCGACGTTCGCAGAATTCGCCGTCGTAGTATTCATGGCATTCCTTCTGCTTGAACTGCACGATTGTCTCGAATGCGTCAAGTTGGGGGAACTTACTGACTCTACCAGCGCATTGCAAAACCAAGACAAGACAAGCTGATAACTGCCAAGGGACACTTGTCGATCGGCTCTGAGATTTCGCCGAGCTCTAATCACGTGACGCCCCCCCCCCCCCCTAACTGCTGTCTGTTGACCGGCGAACGGGAAAGTCGCAGTTTTGCTCCGGCCTGTGCTCGAGTCTCGCCGCAGTACCATAATTGTTCTAGTTGCTTATGGACATGGTTGTCAAAAGTGTTTGGCTTAGGCGCTGTGCCTCTGCTGCAGACGGAGAGTGGCTACACATCTGGCTAGCCGAAGATACCACCTGCTGCTTGAAGTCTGCAGGCAGGTAGCCAATTACCATTTCTCAGCTAGCTCCTAAGGAAGCAGGTCACTGCATAAAGTTATTCCAGCTGGTAAGATAGCGCTTGTGGATATCCCACATGATACGCAGCGTCTTGCCGCAATGAGGGATGACATTGGCAGGAACAATATAATCTGATTCAAGCTGGTTCTGGTAGCCACAGCGCTGAGAATGTCACCGATACTGCGCATGCAGTCAATACTGCGCATGCCACTGAACGCGACAGAATCCCGGTTGATGAGGCCGTGAAGAAGGAGGTGGCAGCTATTTGTTGCAGGGCTGCGGGAGCTTCCGGTACGAACGGCCATGATAGTGCTTGGCCTGCTCTTATCGCATACCAGTGTTCACTCGTCGGGGCTTTGTAATGAGCTGTCGGTCATAAACCTGCAAACCCTAAGCGGGCCGAGCGGACATATTGTCAAGGGGGTCGACAGTTTCTAAAGCGAATGTGTTTTGCGCACCGTCACGGGACATTCCCGACTGTGGCTGCTGGCTACGTTTGTACAGGTGGTTTTCACTGCCCCATCACTGCGCAGAAAAAAAACAAAAAGAAAAGAAAAGCTGAATTTCGAAAATTCGAGTTTTTCTTGACTAGCCTGCACATCTCCAGAGTAATTTTGATATCAAGAACTATGCACATTCTAAAATTTTTTACACTCTGAAAGGGTGCGCCCTTTGTCCTTTGCGTCACAGCCCTGCCTTGAGATGCTATAGCAATTTTTATTGTGCATGACAGCGAGCTCCAACTACATCTGCGATGGGAAAAAGCGTAGTTAAAGATGTGTAGACAAGCTGGGTTGTACACCAGCGTACCTGATAATAGTATTGACAACACCTCTGAAAGGTTACTTAATTTGCACTTGATCTCACCTGTCACCGCTCTCATGATCTTTATTTGCAGCGGAATGTCCGCAAACTTCAGTCCTCGACAAGGATTCAACCTCGCCCGTCAAACGTGAAGATCTTCGCCCCTGAGCCAAACGCCCTTTACACAGCTGTAAAATGTGTAAAAACGTTTATGGTGCAGTTCTTTTAGATGCTGCTATACCTCTTGCGAAGTAAGACGATGTAGGCACCTCGCAAGAGATACCCACAGGAGTTACCTCCGATTTATTTTAAATCAACGTTCGCTTCTCTCTCTCTTTCTTTCCAGGTGTCCTTAGCGGCAAGCGTCGGGAGCCCTCGCCTGACAGCTTGGAACGAGGCGCCCGCGCTGTCGGCTCTCCGATCGGCGCCGGTGCCAGCGATGACTCGCGCCAAGGCTCTGGCTCCGTGAGGCTGCACCCTGAGCCCAATGCAGACGCCATGATTGAAAAATGCAAGAAGCTGACGGGCATCTTCTCCACCAAGACCCCGTTGTGCGTGAATCTGTCTGGCTCGGAAGGAGAATCGGCTAGCCTTGCGATGACGCTGTACGTTCCCTCAAAATCCCTCCTGCCAAACAGGGCGAACCTCTTTCCCCTCGGCGCCTTCACCGAGACCGAATCGTCCTTCGGTAAGTCGGTGGCTGCGGTCGCAAGCGGCCTCCTTGGCACTGTTGCATGGGTTGTCACACCGCTGTCACACTTTTGTGCGTACGGGATTTTCTTTTGTTTGGGCCGTCGGTCGTCTTTACTTCTCTGTAATGACATGTGGAGCATTCGGATTCACTAGAACGTCGTTCTTGCGAACAATCCTGCCCTTAGAGGTTCTTTTGCATGCGTGCCCTGTTCTCTGCCGCGAGCTTACCTGCGAAGCGCATACGGCCACTGCAAGAATGACGACGCAACGGCCAGCTCTCGGTTTATCTGCGGGGATTACATACGGAAGAGGGATGGAAGAGCAACGAGAATATTTTAAAGCGATGTTCGCGTTGTGTGTGCCCCTCGTCCGTCATGCGTGTGAAGCCGGCCACATAGTGTGTGTATATATATATATATATATATATATATATATATATATATATATATATCATAATAAGCCAACAAACACACCAGGGGAATTACACATGGAAAAAAACTTGTACTTACTAATTGAATTAAATACATGATAAATTAATGGGAACGAAAGGGGATTAAAAAAGAACAACTTGCCGCTGGTGGGGAACTGTCCCACATCTTCGCATTGCCCGCGCGATGCTCTAACCATTTGAGCCACCACGGCGTCTTTTCCCCGTCCACTATCTTGGGTACTTATGTTTATACTACTAGAACTAACCTTGGAAGTGTTAGCCAGCGCCACCACTCACAAACCTTGGCAGCGGATGTGGAACATCCTTTCTGCTGCAGGCGTCACGAGTACGTGATCCATTTGGGTGAAGCCAACTGGTCAATAAACCCACACATGCTACCTGAAGGCATCAATGTTGCGGGATTCGAGACCCCCGTTATGTAATGAACGAGAAGAAAGGGGCTAATGAGGGGCCCAATTTTTATTAATCACGTCATAAAAAGCCAATAAAATAAACACACCAAAGACAACACAGGGGAAATTACATGCACTTACTTATTGAATTAAAGAAATGATAAATTAATGGGAATAAAAGTGAATGAAAAAAACAACTCGCCGCAGGTGGGTAACCATCCCTTGTCTTCGCATTACGCGTGCGATGCTCTAGCCCATTGAGCTACCGTGGCCCCGTTCCCCATCTGTTTGTATTTAATTTTTTTAATTTGTTTTACTCTGTATTTTAATCCGATTTTTTTAAAATCGGGATGTTTCTTCATCTACTTTCAGTTCCAAGAATTTATCATTTATTCTATTCAATCAGTAAGTACAAGTAATTTTCCCGGTGTTGTCCTTGAGGTACTTGCTTGTTGACTTCTCATAATATGCACAGTAAAAATTGGACCCCTCGATTAACCCCGTTTCTCCTCGTTCATTACATAACGAGGACCACGAATCCGGCAATATTGATGCCTTCAGATAGCATTTGTCTGTTTATTGACCAGTTGCCTTCACCCAGAAAGATCACGTGCTCGGGACGCCTGCAGCAGAAAGGATGTTCCATATCAGCCGCCAAGTTTTGCGTGTAGTGGCGTTAGCTAAGGCTCCCAAGGTTAATTCTAGTAGTGAAAACATAAATACCCAAGATAGCGGTAGGGGAAACAGCGCCGCGGTATCTCAATTGGTTAGAGCATCGCACGCGTAATGCGAAGGTTGTGGGATCATTCCCCACCTGCGGCAAGTTGTTTATTCATCCACTTTGATCCACATCAATTTAGTATTCCTGTAATTCATTTGGTGAGTACAAGTAATTTCCCCTGCTTATTTGTTGGCTTTACGATATGAATTAAATATCGGGCCCCTCGGTTAACCTCCTGTGTTCTGGTTCAATACATCTACATATATATATATATATATATATATATATATATATATATATATATATTATGCAGGAAAGAAGCGACGAACCTTTTGGAAGACGTGCTTGCTTCACGTTTTCGGCTGGTGGTCCAGTCTGCCTCAGAGTACACCGTACTCTGACGAAGGGATTGTACAGTGACATAACTTGAAAGGGACTGACGTCCAACTACAGTGACCGTACAAGAGCTGCGAACCGGCCGCCATTCTGAGCCCGCACCCGGCCCGGGCCCTACACTACCACAGGCGGCTCGGTCCGGCCCGACGCTAAAGAAGCCTGAGTTCGCGTGGCCCGGCTGGTTCGGCCTTAGGCCGGGTTAAGGGCCGATTTACGCTCGAGCCGCCCATCGCCGCAAGCCGCACCGCAAGCTTGCGGTTGCGCGAAACATTGCGCATATCCAGCACTTGTGCACAAATTACCGTTTACATTGTGTACACAGTGTATACCTTACACATTGTAAACCGAAATTTGTGCATAGGTGTTTCATGCGTGCAATCTTTCGTGCGACCGCACGCGTGCGGTGCGGCTTGCGGCGATGGGCGTCTCGAGCGTAAATAGGCCCTAAGGCCCGCGCCCGGCCCGATCTCGAATAAGGCGGCGCGGACACAAAAAGAAACAATATAAGGAAAATCGGTTTATTTAAATGACCTTATAATGTTGAACTCTTGCATTTCATATGACAAAATCGTGAATATATGCAGATGCCGCGCGCGCACACTGCCCA